>NC_066862.1:19759469-20064261 GCF_025177605.1 Cucumis melo
GAAATATCTATAAGCCAGCAAGGGATCCCACGTAGCGGTACGAATTGAAAGATCTCTTTTTCATGACTTCCACTTCTCAAATCAAACTCCTCTTCAACTCCTTCGGAGCCTCTCAGATTTGTCTATTTCCATCTTTAACTTACAGTTTATCAATGAGACAATATTAGTTGAATTCACAAGTTCAGAGGACCTATCAAATTCTTTAAGCCTCCTCCTTGAATCTTGGAATCCTTTCAATCGAGCCCTTAGTCCTTTGAACATTCTTTGAGCCCTCCATTAGGATCAAAGAGCTCTGAAGAATCAAAGCTCATTGAATAAAAAGAAGCGACTGATTAGGTTCATATGGAATTGAATGACCCCTTTGAATGTTGAATTCATATTCATTCGTGAATTCCACTCGCAAATTCTTTGGTCTTAACCCTTGTTTTTTAGTTGAAGGACTTGTTTATACCCAATTTCATCTATAGATCAAAGAGGTCTGGAGAACTATTATATATGGAAGAAGACTATACTGCTCCTTTTAGTTTTTTAATGGCCTAATTAAGTTACTTAGGATAAGTCATAAATCCATATGAATCTGAAAGAATCAAAGCATTATCAAAGAATTTGAAAGCGAAATTCCTTATTCTTGATGGATACGATACATACACAGGGGATAAAAGGATCGAGATTTTACCTTAGATGCATCTAAATAATTAGAGATTAACATGCATTAAACACAACTCTAATTACAATAAATAAATAAAAAGGTTAAAAGAAATGTACCTTTGTAGCTTCCCAAAATATCGTTCCAAGCTCGAACCGAACGACCACTAGAGTTGACCCATTATACTTCGGACTTAGAACCGAGTTGTGGGACCGGTTCAAAGAAGGAAATTTAAGAAAGGGTTGTGGGACCGATTCAAGAAGGAAATTTAAGAAAGAGATTGATGGAAAATGGATGGAAATTGTAGAAGGAAATTTAGGGTTTCAGATTTGGGAGTAACTTTAGGTTAATCTTGTAAATTAAAAAAAAATAACAAAATTACCCAAAAGTTTTTTTCTAAAATTGAATAGAAGCATATTTATAACCTAATTACATCTAAAATTGCATGTAATTAGATGGCCAAATCTTAACACCTAGCATTTCACTAACCATTAGTGGAACTTAGTGGGTTAGGTGTTTATATCTTATGTAGCCATCTTATGTAGTCTCAAGGGCAATATGGTCTTTTGACCAAAATAAGTCAAAGTCAAACTTGTATAAGGAAAACTTTTCAAGTCAAAAGTCAATATTTTGACTTTTTACCATTTTATCCGTCTTGACCAATTTCGACCTCTCGAGCATGAATTCGCATTTATTTTTCTGAAATTCAAATCACATCTGAATATAAAGTCGGTCAAAGTTTGACATTTCAAAGTCAAAAGTCAACATTTTGACTTCTTACAACTTTGACCATTTTCATCAATTTTAAGCTTTTGAATATGAATCCGTATTCATATTCTTAATATTTAAATCACTTTTCAACATAAAGTTCTTTCTCAAAGCTATAACTGACGATCGTAGCACATACACTTGTCGGTTTCTCTCAGTTTACCTAATTTGAACAATTTAAATTGTTCGAACATAATGTTCTAAGTTAAATCTATATGAGCTAGCAAGGGAACCTAATGGACCTACAGATTATGGGCTTCAATGATCTGAGATTAACTAGTTAAACCCATTTAAATCCAGCTAATCAAAATTCGTTAACTAATGAGTCATTCCACTAAAGTCTCGTAGTTGCACTTCCCTCACTATAGATATATTTTTGTCCATCTGATATAACTATGATAAGTAAGTTAATCCTTCGCAGGTTGTTCGTAACCTCGACTGGGTCAAAATATCGTTTACCTTTGAAACTACATATTATTCCCTAAGTCCCACTGATCCACTATTGAACAGTTGGTTTAAGGCCCAACTTATAAATCGAAACCCTCTAGGGAGATTTAGATTCAGTCCCTAAGGAAACAACTTATCTACTAACCCCAAAGCAAGTAGGAGTAAATTCAGTCTTGTACCCTATGTCTCTAGTTATCCACCCGATCTTACCCTTGAAATTGGAGGCTTATTGGGCCAGCGCCGTTGAGCTGCCCTCACCCATGCAGATCTAAGGATAATATTGTTTGAACAGAAGTTCATAGTTAGCTCAAGATTAAGATTAAGTTACCGAGGTCATCATAATCGAAATAGTTAGTTTATATAGTCAACGGTATTATAACTTAAAAATGACTATTTCTTGGTTCCAATCTTATGTAAACTCTTTACATAGGATACCTCCACTTCCATGTCTGTACATGAATGATTCGGGATCACATCTTTTGTACTAACTACAAAGTAGGTCGCATCTATAGTGTTCCTAAAATAAGGCGCCCAACCTTATTCATACACTATAGGTCGTTTGGGCTATAAACTCGAGTTTGATCCACGTTTATGTCTTTATATAAAGTTCAAGTCTACACTAGGTAGACTCAGGACCTTAGTTTATTAGATTCAACATTATAGTATTCTATTTTCACTAACTTAGATAAAACAATGTTGAATTTAACCATGATGGAATTACTCATATGAGTACAATAAACATATGTATACAATAAACTAGGGCATACACTCGAACATTCTCCCACTTGTCCTAGTGCACAAACTCCATATACCTAAACTCTTTAAGTGACCTTAAAACAATTTAGCCGTGAAGGACTTTGTAAACCAAACAGTCATAATTTTGCTCATCTAGTATCGAGGTTACTACAACATCACTACAATGCATAATTATCTAGATAAGGTAGCACAATTTTACTTTACACTACTACACCTCTATTTAGAGTGAATAATGATTTTGATGTAGACTTTCTAGCATCATTAGAAATCAAAATCGGTGTAACCAATAAGGATCAGATCCTTAGTTCTATACAAGAGCACTTAGTCTTTTGATTTTCCTAAATTATTTCGGATGTTCTTAATGACAAGCCATTCCTTTTAAAATTCTACATTATATATCTAGGCAACACTTTGTTTATATAAGATGCTTAAGACTAACTAATGTTATGTTCTTGTGGTTCCAAATAATTTGGATCCTGAGAACACATTACACATTTTCAAATCTCATATTTGAAATTGCACAGCTAGCCATTCTTTAACGTTAGTTAGATAATCTACTTCATTCACTGCCTATTTATAAGTTAATGGTTCCTTCAAACAATCATCAAGTATGACGATTTGGTTTTTGATAAAACCAGGTAACGATCAGGCTGATGAACAACCCTCCCACTACTTTGAGGCACACCCCTACCTCATAAAAACCAGAAGAAAACACCAAAAATAGGACAACAAATAACAAGTAAGCTCAGAAAATATGATGGGTGAAGCCCTACAATACAGGTAAACAGGTAAGGCAGGAAAGAAACTCAAATTGTGAGGAAGCCCTACAGAGCGAGCAAGATGGAAAGAAAGAAGAAGTGTGAGGGGTGAAGCCCTACAATATAAGTCAGTCGGTCTATGGAAGTAAGTCAATACAATTGGTAAAGCTAAGTTACTATAAACAAGAGGTCAGTCAGCATAAGGGGCGAAGCCACCGTGAAGTGGTTAGTGGTTATAGAACTTTCAAGAAATCTAGATAGAAACCAAAAGGGAGCTCTACATAACCTAGATAAATCGAAAATTCCGTAGAGAAGCTTAGGAAATATACCCGTACCCCTCCCTCAAAAAGAAAAATCAAAGTCTGAAGGCAAAAAAACAAGGCAGTTGGGAAGGCTAAAAAACAAGGCAACTGAGTGGATCGATAACCCTAAAAGATGGATAAGTCGAACTATAGTCCCTACCTATTAGCGAGGAAAACTACTTGAGGAAGGGGCTTAGTGTCTTTATATGTTGAGGCTCGTCCGATAGAATACGAGACATGTGCAATGAGATTAAGATTGGATTTTACTCTAATTACATCTAACTAATTTAGATGTTAACATGTAAATTACCTTAATTAAATTAAATTAGGGTTAAGATAAGAGCATACCTTCGAAGACTCCCATTCCTCGTAATCTCCTCACAAACTCTAACCGAAGATCACCACTAGTGTTAACCCGCTATTCTCTAGAGTTAGAACCGGGTTGTGAGACCCATTAAGTGAAGAGAATTTAGAAAGATATGGAAATTGTAAGGTTGCGATTTAGGGTGGAGATGGAAATAAAAAAATAATTTTGTAATTTCAAAATTCTCAAAAACAGCAAAAGTTTTCAAAATTTTGAAAAATAAGTTATTTATAAGCAAAAATGCATGCAAAAATGCATGTAATTTCTTTATAAAAGCTCAACACTTTATAAAATGGTCATTTGACCATTATAGTCAAAATCAAACTTTGACTTTTCAAATCAAAAGTCTAACATTTTGACTTTTTATCATTTTATCTGTCTTAACTAATTCCGACCTCCCAAGCATGAATATGCATTCATTTTTTTAAAATTCAAATCACATTTGAATATAAAGCCGATCAAAATTTAACTTTTCAAAGTCAAAAGTCAACATTTTCATTTTTTACAACTTTAAACATTTCCATCAACTTCGAGCTTTTGAATATGAATCTGTATTTATATTTTTAATATTTAAATCACATATAAACAAAAAGCTTCATCTAAAACTGATAACCAACGAGTATATCACATGTATTTGTCAGTTTCTCTCTCTTCACCTAATTCGAACAATTCGTATTATTCCATCATACTGTTCTAAGTTAATTCCATATGAGCTAGCAGGGGCACCTAGTGGACCTATAGGTCATGGACTCCAATAATCTGAGATTAACTAGCTAAACTCTTTTAGACCAAGCTAATCAACATTCACTAACAAATGGGTCATTCCAATAAAGTTCCGTAGTTTTACTCCCCTCACTATAGATATATTTTTATCCATCTGATATAACCTTGATCAGTAAGTTAATCCTTGATAGGTTGTTCATAATATCGACTGGGTCAAAATACCATTTTACCCGCGAGATTACATCTTATTTCTTAAGTTCCACTAATCCACTATGAACAATAGGTTGAAGATTCAACCTATAAACCGAATCCCTCTCGGGCAAATGAGAGGGTGGGGCCCCTTGTTCAAGACTTGGATTCAATTCTTAAGGGAACAACCTATCTACTAACCCTAAAGCGGGTAAGAGAGAATTCTATCTTACACCCTATGTCCCTAGCTATCCACTCGATCTTACCCCTGAAATGGGAGGCTTGTTGCGCCAGCACCGTTGAGTTGCCCTCACCCACACACATCTAAAGATAATACCTTTTGAATAGAAGTCATAGTTAGCTCAAGATTAAGATTGAGTTACCTAGGTCATCAAAAATCGAAATAGTCAATTTTATATAATCAACGGTGTTATAACTCAAAAGTGAGTATTATATGGTTCCAGTCTTTTGTAAACACTTTACATAGGATGTCTCCACTTCCATGTCTCTAACAATTCAGAATCACATCGTTTATACTAACTACAAAACGAGTCACATCCATAGTGTTTATAGAATAAGGCGTCCAACCTTATTCATACACTATAGACTGTTTGGGCTATAAACTCAAACTTTATCCACGTCTATGTCTCTGCATAATGTTCAAGTCTACACTAGATAGCTTCAAGACCTTAGTTTATTGGTTTCAAGATTACAGTATTCTATTTTCATTAATAAGTCCTCAACAACTACTTTATTAAATAAAATATAATTAAAATTACAAACTACTAGTTTTAGGACATAAATTCCAACATTGTCAAAGTGCAGAAAATGTAGAAAGAAAATGGAATATAGAGATGTCTATCAGTCTAGGCGCTAGCTATCCGTCTAGGCGTAAACCACTTTGTCTAGGCGTAAGCCACTTTGCCATTCATCTAGGTGTAAGCCACTCTGTCTAGGCTAAACCAGATCCATTGTTTCGTCTAGACATAAGCCACTCTGTCTAGGCACTAGTCCAGGATGCCCCTTGTGGCGAACGATTAGTGTTAGATTTTGGGCAAACATCATTTGGATTAATCATTTCTCGATAATCTTTCAAAATATTCATTCCACTTATTTCCATTTCTTCTTAGCTCAAATTCAGAAAATGCTAGTGAAGGGTATGAGAATGAACTCCTTAGCAAAAATGTACAATTTGCAAGGTTTTTGACCTATATGGAATGCTACTTTTCAAGTAAAATGTCTTGTCTTTCAGTCAATTATTGTTAAATAGAAAGATGATTTTTCTAACATTTTGAAGAAAAAAAGCCTATATGGAAGCCTATATTAGGAAAGCTGTTTTCTTTCTCTACCTTTCCTTAGGCTGACCTCTTTTATAGTGTCCTCAATATTCATTGATCCACTTGACTATTCAATACTCTTATGAAATCTTCTTTTTCAATATTCTTTGAGCCTTAGGAGCAGCAAATTGAAAGTTAGAAAACTCATCGTACGCGGTTCGATGGACTCATCCATTACACGTTAGGAGTTTGAAGACCGGTCTAAAGGACTATCCATTCGATCCATACGAATGACTGATTAATGAAACTAAAAAAAGGAATGATTATCTTTGATAATTTTTTGAGCTCTTTATTCAATGATCTTTGAGCCTAACTCAAACGAAAATGAATTTAACCTCTTTAGGTTTTTTGAATATTGAGAGGACTTGTTTTTATCCATATTAACCTATCCTTTGGACATCCTTTGTGCAGGGATGAAAACCCTTTATAGCGGAAAAATTACAAAAACTTAATTTTAATTGGAACCTTAAAAATACCAATACATTGGCAAAAAATAGAAAAAAAAAATTATGGTTAAACATGCTTTGAAGAAAAATACAGAGAAGAAAAAACTTACGCTCGTTGACGACTCTGAATCTACCAATCACCAAATTTTGGGGCACCACCACTTGGAAACCTTCCTATTCTCTGATTGAGATGGTTTGTGGGAACCAAAATTGGAATAAGGAAACTTTTCTTAGAGAGAAAATTTGTTATGAGAGAAAATGGGAGAGCAATCTTCTTTGCATAACTTCTTCGCAGAACTCACCCCTTTGATTGTTACACAAAGTATTCCCACTTCTTCAGACTGAAGAAGTGGGAAGTTGGAGATAATAAATGGGAACGTGGAAAAACCACTCACATTCCCTAATAACTTAATAATAAATATTAAAGAAGAACTCTATAAACCAATACCAGTAAGTTAGTCCTTCAAAAAAGTGTTCGTAACACCAGCTGGGTCAAATTACCATTTTACTCCTAGATTACCTCTAGTCCTTAAATACTAGTGCTCCTCTAATGAACAACCTGTTTATGGTCCAACCACTAAACAGAAACCCCTCTCGTGCCATAGAGAGGGTAGGGCCCTTTGTTCAAGTCCCAGAGACACTATTTAAAGGAACACTTATCTACTTACCCTAAAGGTGGGAATGAGTGAATTCCATCTTATGTGATTATGTTCCCAGCTTCCCACTCAGTCTTGTCCCCAAAATTATAAGCATATTGAGTTGGCAATTTGGCCACTCTCACCCATACAAATCAAAGGACAATCCCTCGCAAACAGGAGTTCATAGTACACTCAAGATTAAGACTAAGTCACCTAGGTCATCCTAATGAAATAGAAATCCAACTAGTTAACGGAGTTACATCTAATGATTACTATTTCGTGATCCAGTCTTATGCATACTCATTGCATAGGATACCCTCACTCGCATGTCGCATACATGAACACATTGGATCAATGTGTTTGTATCAAATACAAAGTGACCCGTATCTATAGTGTTAACAAGATAAGGTACCCAACCTTAACCCTATACTATAGACCCTTTAAGCTGATCTTGATCATTGATCCTCGTATGTCTCTACATACTATTCAAGACTCATCAAACAGCTTAGGTTGTTAGTTTATTGGATTTAGGTTATTAAAACAAAACTAATAATATAATCAATAACACTTATTGAAATAATAATAATAAAACATTTTATTAATGGCAGTCAATTGATTATATTTACTATCTACGAGTTTTAGGACATAAAACCCAACAAACTTCCACTTGGACTAAAACTCTAGTCCTTATGGGATGTACATAATAAAGTAATCCTCAAACATTGGAAATGGTAAAATGTACAAGTATATTACATAAGACGTATATATACAAATACAATAAACTAGGGCATCATCATATCCGTTACACATCTCCCACTTGCCCTAGGTTACCTAATGTACATATCTCGTAGACCTAGACTTTCTAGATGACCCTCGAACACTTTAGCCGTGAGAGTCTTCGTAAATGGATCAGCAATGTTGTGCTCCGAAGCAATCTTGGTGACGATCACATTTCCTCGTTGCACAATCTCTCGTATCAAGTGATACTTCCTCTCTATGTGTTTCCCTCGTTTATGGTTGCGACGTTCATTAGAATTGGCTTGTCACACCCCCTCCCGGACTACCTGCTACCTTAGACCGAAAGATGGCGTGAAGCCGATGAACAACGCTTTTCTGTACCTGTATCTGTCGACTCTGCTTAAAACTTTCATGTGATGAACTTGCCAATCTAGTATATAAACTATTGTACATGCCACAAAACACAGCGGATCCTAGGCTAGTCAAACACAGCTAGTCAAACACATACATGAAGTGTACCTCAAAATTTACCGATTTCACGAGTAAACCTAAAGACACCTTAATCAAAATATAACGAACAAAATTTACACAACTATAGCTCCTAAATATTATACAAACTGTGGAGTATCTATAACATACAAGGGTGTATATACACCACAACACAACAGACTCTATGCCCAACTCAAAACACGTACTGGCAATCGATAATGAAGCTTCCACAGACTAAGGCAGTCTATCAGGCACCGGGAAGTCGATCTCTACCTGGAAAATGGGTAAAACATTTTGGAAAGGGTGAGCTATGAAGCTCAGTGAGTGACTCAGTTTAAAACTATGAATTTAAAGATAAGAGCACGTGAAAACTTTACACATATAAATCTGTTATACAAGTCGCAAATGTAAATGTGTAGTAGTAAGAATAGCTTCCTTAAATACTCAGCATGTTCATCATTGAAATCTAGCAAGGCATATCAAGTATATCGAAGCATTTTAACTAACATGACGAATCTACGTTGTGTAGGGTACACCTAGTACAACAACGTTTACAAGCACTACGATGTAGTGGGGCCCGCCCAGCACTCTCATCCTCTTTGTCGTAGTGGGGCCTGCCCAGCACTCACGACAGCATCGTTGTTACGGAGTACACTCAACGTCAACAACGGAATCTAACCAGTGTGCACACGGTAATCTCTAGCCTCAGGCTCAAGATCTCAGTCATGTAGTTAATGAAAATTTCATAAATCATCTTAAAATATTAAAACATGCCTGCTTATAAATTTTACACAAAGCTCGAACTTTACTCAGCTCTTTCGTGGAAAATTATAATTCTTAAAACAAAACTTCATACTTTAAGAAATCTAGTCTCCAAATGTATACTTGAAAATAGTCATGAAATTCAAATACTTTTCATGGCTTCGTAAATAAACATTTATTGCATTCAATCATAATAACAATTATGGAAAATATTTCAAAGTTGGTTTTGTCACTCACAGTCTTGGGCTAGATCCTTGGTCTATAAGCTCGGTTTAATTCTTCTCGGCCTGCCAACAACCCAACCGAGTATTAAAACTCTAAACATTCTGGTTTCCTAAAGATATACATAACATGTCGCACCAAAGATGACGCTCACGAAAACAAAGCTTAAGAAATAAAATCCTATTTCAACAATTCTCTAAAATTTCCAGATTTCTAACATGAACTTCAAAGGACTATAACTTTCTCAATACTTAATTAAAATGAGTGTTCTTTATATAAAAATCTTCATTTTGAGATCCTCTAAAACTTACCTGAAGACATATAAATCTGATTCCCCGTGCATAAACACATATAACCCTCAAAACAGAACCACTTCCAGAATCGCGCGCACATGACCTCTTTAACTTGTCTCTACAATTTAACTGATTTTTAGTCGTTTTTGGTTTACAATATTTTCATGAAAGTTGTAGTAAATTGCATAAGCTTTCCAACCATACCAAATAGAGATTCTAACTCCATCGATACACTCTAAAATACAAGAAAAACCAGAGACCTCCTGATTTCGAGTGAAAACCAACTGCCCTGTTTTCTTCATCAAAAAGCACCAAATGAATATCCGAATTTGCTCCAACGTTCTTCATAAAGTTTGTTTAGAAATGAGTTAACTTTCAGTAAATGTAAATCTCACCTCTTAATTCCTTTTGAAGAGTTCAAACCGAATTAAAAACCAGTGATGTGCAGAATGAACTAAAATTCAGCCATTGATACACTTTGCTTGAGTTCTCCTCCTCTTCTTCAACCTAAAAAAATTCTAGTAAAATTTCTCTTCTTCTTCCAAACTCTCTCTTAGAAGTTCTCTGCAAATTGAAGAAGGAAAAAGAAAAAAAAATGGAACTTGGATGTCTCCAAAATCTTGACAGTGAAGGGAAGAGAAGAAGAAGAAGAAAAGAAAAAATGAAATTTTCTTCTCCTTTTCTTCTTTTTATCCTTTCTTTTCTTTCTTTTCTTTACTTTATTTAATAAAACTATTTAATATATAAATATATATATATATATATATATATATATATATATATTTACACTTAATTTCCATTTTCTTTTTCTTTTTTTTTCTTTCCACATTTGAAGAAATTAAACCAAGAAAATATCGGGTTTACATGGCTACTGCCCACTGTTATCACAATATAGAGTGATGGGCAAGTTCATGTTTGGAACAACTTCCAAATCATGTAGGAACTTCCTAAGCCAAACTGCTTCTTTTGCTGCTTCACAAGCAGCGACGTATTCAACCTTCATTGTAGAGTCTGCAATGCATCCTTGCTTGATGCTACGCCATACTACAACTCCCTCATTGAGGGTGAACACTGATCCCGATGTGGATTTCCTAGAATCCTTATCAGTTTGGAAATCATAATCAGTGTATCCTGTAAGGATCAAATCCTTAGCTCCATACACAAGCATGTAGTCTCTCGTTCTCCTAAGATACTTGAGAATAATTTTAACCGTCGTCCAATGGTCTAACCCTGGGTTGGGCTGATACCTACTAACTATTCCCACTGCATAACAAATATCTGGCCTAGTGCGGACCATAGCATACATTAAGCTGCCCACATCTGAGGCATAGGAAATACGTCTCATATCCTTAACTTCTTGAGGTGTCTTAGGACACTGTTTCTTAGACAAGTGAACCCCATGCTTGAAAAGTAATAAACCCTTCTTAGAGTTCTGCATCGAATATCGAACCAACATTTTGTCGATATAGGTTGCTTGAGACAGTGCTAGCGTTTTGTTCTTACGATCCCTTATGATTTGGATTCCAAGAACATATTGTGCCTCTCCTAAATCTTTCATTGTGAATTGGGCTGCTAGCCAAGCTTTAACGTCCGTAAGGTATCCTACATCATTCCCAATGAGGAGGATATCGTCCACATAAAGTACTAAGAAAGCTACTTTTCCTTTGTTGATTTTCTTATATACACAAGGTTCATCAACGTTTTGGTCAAAACCGTAGGATTTGATCGCAATATCAAACCTAATGTTTCAAGATCTAGATGCTTGTTTCAACCCATAAATGGATCGATTCAGCTTACAAACTTTTTGCTCTTGACCTTGGGTTATGAACCCCTCGGGCTGAGACATAAAGATACTCTCTTCAAGATTGTCATTCAAAAAAGCAGTCTTGAAATCCATTTGCCATACTTCATAATCATAAAATGCGGCGATGGACAAGAGAATCCTTATAGACTTTAACATAGCCACAGGAGAAAAAGTTTCCTCATAGTCAACCCCTTCCCTTTGGGTATACCCTTTTGCTACAAGTCTAGCTTTGAAGGTCTGTACTTTCCCAGGTGAATCTTTCTTTCTCTTATAGATCCATTTACACCCTATAGGCCCTTCAGGTAGATCTACAAGCTCCCACACTGAATTGAAGTACATAGACTCCATTTCAAGGTCCATGGCTTTCACGCATTGGTCCTTATCTACATCATTCATTACCTGTTTATAGGACAATGGATCCTCAACACCATCATCTGGTATGACAACCTGAGTTTCAATTAAACCCAAATAATGGTTAGGTTGTGATACAATCCTCCCACTGCGTCGAGGCATTCTCAATGATTGAGAAGGATGAGATTGACCTGATGTGGTCGTTTCATCAACTCTTGATAAGGGACCAACTTCATCAACAACCCTTGTTGATTCATCAGTAGCTTCATTTAATACTAATTTGCTTCGTGGTTTATGATCTCTCATGTGGTCTTCTTCCAAGAAAGTAGCATTTGTCGATACAAACACTCTATTTTCTTGTGGATCGAAAAATAGACCACCTCTCGTCTCTTTAGGGTAACCAACAAATTGGCATAACCTTGAACGAGGTTCCAACTTCTTGGGATTTGTCACTAACACGTGTGCTGCACAACCCAAAATTCTGAAATGACTTAAACTAGGTTTACGTCCTCTCCATAACTCGAAAGGTGTTTCAGAAACACTCTTCGAGGGAACATTGTTCAAGATATGAATTGCAGTCTCTACTGCATACCCCCAAAACGAGCAAAGCAATTGAGCGTAACTCATCTTTGAACGAACCATGTCTAACGAGGTTCTATTTCTCCTTTCTAATACACCATTTTGTTGAGGTGTACCAGGTACTGAGAGTTGGGATTGGATTCCATGTTTTATCATATAGTCCTGGAATCTCAAATCCATGTACTCTCCACCTCAATCAGATCAAAGTATTTTAATCTTTTTACTTAATAGATTTTCAACTTCAGTCTTATACTCCTTGAACTTTTCAAGAGTTTCAGGCTTATGCTCCATTAAGTATAAATAACCATACATAGAATAATCATCTATAAAAGAGATGAAGTATTAAAAACCTCCTCTAGCTTTTACATTCATCGGACCACAGAGGTCTGAATGTATAAGTTCTAAAGGCTCTTTGGCTCTATAACCTTTTCCAGTAAAAGGTCTCTTTGTCATTTTACCTTCAAGACAAGATTCACATGGACGTAATGAATCATCTTCTAACTTGTTTAGAAGTCCATTCTTTACCAACCTCCCGATCCGATCGAGATTTATGTGACTTAATCTTAAATGCCAAAGATAGGTATTGTTATTTGGAGAAATTCTTTGTCTTTTATTTTGAGTATTAGCAGTTCTAAACATCCATGATTTAAAACTGCTTTTGCTTCATTAGGTCTTAATACATACAAGTTGTTTTCAAGTTTAGCTGAACAAATATGTACACCATTCTTAGAAATGAACGCTTCATTCATAGAAAAATTAATTGAGTACATATGTTCAATAAGACAAGAAACGAAAACTAAGTTCCTTTTAATTTTAGGAACTATGTACAAGTTTTCCAAAAACATGAATTTATTTTCGAAAAACAACTTAGCATCTCCCACTGCACGAGCTGAAATGACATCTCCCGTTCCAACCTTGAGTGTCATCTAACTCTCCTCAAGCTGCTTGAAGGAACTAGTTTCTTGTATAGAAGAACAAACATGGTTAGTGGCCCCTGAATCAAGTATCCAGGCATTGTGGTCATTTTCCACTAAACATGTTTCCAAGACAAGTAAATCATATTTACCTTCCTTTTCTTTCTTCTTAACAAGGTACTTAGGGCAATTTATTTTCCAATGCTCATCAACATTGCAGTGGAAACATTTTTCCTTGATGACTACCTTAGCCTTCCCCTTTGCCCTCAACAGCAATAGTAGAACCTTTTCCCTTCCCTTCTTTCCTCCTCTGAATTTTTTCAGATCCAGAAGATGAAGGTGCAAACCTCCTAGAATGGGAAACATTTGCCTCTTATTTGATTTGAATGAAGGGTTGCCCAAACATCTCTCTAAGAGATTCCATGATCTGACGTGCAGTGACCATGATCTCATGTTTCTTGCTCAATATGTCAGACATACTAGCCAAGATGTGGAGGCGAGCCTTGTCATTGGCCTTTGTCCAGCGGTCATATGCATCCCTAACTCTTTGGGATGCATATTTAGTGGGGAAAGGAGGACATTCCTGCATTAAGATGAAGCGTAGCTCAGCAATAACTAGAATAATATTCAGTTTTGATTTCCACGTCGCATAATTTTCACCGGTTAATTGATCTTTTTTAAAATAATTGAGGAAGACATGCTGGAATAGCAAACAATTGACCGTATTAGTTATCTTTGTCTTAACCCATTACATAAAACAATCCAATCAATTCAGCAAAAACAAACAATAAAAAAACCCTAATAAAACTAATGATTTAGTTTTTGCAACGATACTTCAGAAGTTTAGAGCAACAATCACCGAAGGGTGATCAATTACTCCTCTTCTAAATTGAGATAATCTCAACTAATTACTAATACCAGAATAACTCTTATTCCTATAGTTCTTAGCTATCGTTGTTCGGTCAAGGATTCATTAACTAACTTAATTCATCCCGTAAGTGTGACCCTACCATTTTTAGATCCCAAAGGTACGCTTCAACAGGCTACCGTTAGGAAAGACAACTGTTGAAGATTAACCTAAGAAATCCTATCCATTTCTGGAGTTTGCGATATTCCGACTTATATGATCAAGCCCTCCGAAAGGATGATCGCTCCAGGACGACACGCAGGCGGATCATAGAAATCTCACGATCCAACCTAATGAAGGAGATCGTAGGATACGTTGACACGCGTCTTTCTCCCACTTACTATGAACATTTCCCCTATTCACCTTGTTATTAACTCATACAAACACTTTTCGAAGGGAGGTCGCGCCCAGGGCCACATGAAGCCGAGTATGGATCTCACGTGTGAACTCTTAGGGACGTGAGAGCAAAAAATTGATATATCATATATATCATTTTTCTCCCACTTAAATGTTCTATTAATTTAGGGTTTAGTTGCACTTAGCTAAATTCCGGCTAAATGAATCTAACTAAGTCTATTCTTATAACACTTATATGAAAAACTTTACACTAAAGTTTCTAGGTGTATTAAACCATTTAATTTATCTAGTGACATCTTATGCTAATAGGAATAAGGTTAATTCAATGTCGGTTTCGGGTCAGTTCTCAGGTAGGAGGTGTTCCGTAAATCGTCAACTTAAGTACCCCCAGCCTTAGACAGAACTTTACCGGTGGAGTTCCCTTATAACCTTAAATTCTATTTGTCCTATTTAGTTTCACCAAACTAAAAATAAGACTTAATTCTAATCCTATTAGAATTACTGTGATCTTAGGTATTTAATTTTAAACAATTTAAAATTAAATCAAATTAATCCTAAGATCCTATGTTTGCATGCAACTCTTTATTATAGGTTGACGGTTTCTAATAATCAAATTTTATAACTATTATAAAATTAGTTAATTAGCCCTTTAATCATGCATACTATGGTTTAAATAATTAAAATCAAATTATAATTAATAAAACCATATTACATGCATACATTATATTAATATAACAATTATATTAAACTATGGATGTAATATGCACAATGCAAATTAATTTTCATCTTTATTAATATAACATTTATATTAAAAAATATGAAAATCAATCAAGCATACACAATACATTAATTTAAATATAACAAATTATATTTAACTAAGTAATGTCATATATTTTAAATATCAACATATTTTAAATTACTCATGAAATTCATAATCATGCATTAAATCCATACATTATAACATTTATAATATATAAAAATGCATGAACATGCTTAACCTAAGGTGGGATTTATCTAAATGACATCCATAAAGCATTTACATAACAATTGAACCTGTAAAATTGGCTCCTAGGATAAAATAAAGCAAAAATTACAATAATAAAGCCTTAAATTTATCATAAAAGTGCTTCAAAAGCTCCAAAATCGGTCTCAAAATCTTCAAAAAGCTTTAAACTGGGTCCAAAAACCTTGACCAGTCAAAAACCGCTTCAAAAAGCCTTGAACCGGCCCAAAATATGAAGAACCAACCAAAACCGCCTGAACCGGCACCATATGAAAAAACTGGAGCCGAACCGAGCCAACCGCGCGCGAGCCGTTCGTATAGCCGAGCCAAACCGAGCCGTCCGTACAATCGAGTCATCCATACAACCGAGCTGAAACACGAGCCGTCCATACAGAGCCAATGATGTCATGCTTACGTCATCCCTTCTGCGACCTCTAGCCGCGATTTTTTTCGCTTCGGTTTTCGTGCAGAATCGAAAAAAACTCTTGTTTATGGTCTTCCGGTTGTCCGTTTTGGGCAAATTTGGTGTCAAAAAACTCAGAAAAACACACCGAATCCAAAAATTAGACTCTAAATTACAGATTTACAAATTAAAATGCCCAAAAATGCAAGGACCTTTACATTTTGATCTTATCAAAATAGTAAATCTATTGCCAAAATTACAGAAACATTCAATTGCAAAAACCACATTCATAATGCAGAGATCCCACTTAACCAATGCAAATTTTTAAAATTCTCAATTAAAATTGAGATGGCTCTGATACCAATTGCAGGGAAGAAAACCCTTTACAGCGGAAGAATTTCAGAAACTCAATTTTAATTGGAACCTTAAAAATACCAATACATTGGCAAAAAATAGAAAAACAATTTTTATGGTTAAACATGCTTTGAAGAAAAATACAGAGAAGAAAAAACTTACGCTCATTGACGACTCTGAATCTACCAATCACCAAATTTTGGGGCACCACCACTTGAAAACCTTCCTATTCTCTGATTGAGATGGTTCATGGGAACCAAAATTGGAATAAGGGAACTTTTCTTAGAGAGAAAATTTGTTCTGAGAAAAAATGGGAGAGCAATCTTCTTCGCATAACTTCTTCGCAGAACTCACCCCTTTGATTGTTACACAAAGTATTCCCACTTCTTCAGATGGAAGAAGTGGGAAGTTGGAGATAATAAATGGGAACGTGGGAAAACCCCTCACGTTCCCTATTAACTTAATAATAATTATTAAATTAATATATATTAAACTAATTAATTAATTTAATAATTAATTAATTAATTTAATTAAATAATTAATTAATTAAATCATTTTTAATTAATATTTTCATTTAAATCATATCTAAATGAATATCTCTCGCATAACCTATAGTTTTAATTTAATTAATTTAATTAAATCAAATTTAATTAAATCAAATTAAACTAAACTATTAATTAATTCTCCAATTAATTAATTTCTAAATTAAATATCTTATATTTAATTTAATCCATAATTTGAATCATATTCAAATATAAATTTCTCTCATAACCTATAGTTTTAATATGTATCATATACATATTAAATTTTAACTTATAGTTTTAATATGAATCTAATTCAAATTAAACTAATATTTGAACTTATTCAAATATTTTATTCTCTCGTAATTTAATTTTGAATCATATCCAACATTAAATTTATATAATAGTCTAATAAACTTTAGATTATAATGTATCAATATAAATTATATTAATTCCCAAAGTAAATTTGAACATTTAAAATTACAACCAATATAAATAAATCTCATTACTCTTTATGAGCTAGGAAGGGGACCTAATGGACCTACAGATCAGAAGCTACAACGATATGAGATTAATTAGCTAAACTCATTAACTACATTAATCAATATTCGTTAACTGTGTGTACACTCCACTAAAAACTCACAGTTGAACTCTTCTCACTGTAGATATATTTCTGTGTCTACGGATATAGACCAATACCAGTAAGTTAGTCCTTCACAAGTGTTCGTAACACCAGCTGGGTCAAATTACCGTTTTACCCCTAGGTTACTTCTAGTCCTTAAAGACCAGTGCTCCTCTAATGAACAACCTGTTTATGGTCCAACCACTAAATAGAAACCCTTCTCGTGCCATAGAGAGGGTAGGGCCCTTTGTTCAAGTCCCGGAGACACCATTTAAGAGAACACTTATCTACTTACCCTAAAGGTGGGAAGGAGTGAATTCCTCTCATGTGATTATGTTCCCAGCTCCCCACTCGATCTTGTCCCCAAAATGATAAGCATATTGAGTCGGAAATTTGGCCACTCTCACCCATACAAATCAAAGGACAATCCCTTGCAAACAGGAGTTCATAATACACTCAGGATTAAGACTAAGTCACCTAGGTTATCCTAATGAAATAGAAATCCAACTACTTAACGGAGTTACATCTAGTGATTACTATTTCGTGGTCCAGTCTTATGCAAACTCATTGCATAGGATACCCTCACTCGCATGTCACATACATGAGCACATTGGATCAATGTGTTTGTATCAAATACAAAGTGAGCCGTATCCATAGTGTTAACAGGATAAGGTACCCAACCTTAGCCCTATACTATAGACCCTTTAAGCTGATCTTGAACATTGATCCCCGTATGTCTCTACATACTACTCATCAAACAGCTTAGGATGTTAGTTTATTGGATTTAGGTTATTAAGACAAAACTAATAATATAATGAATAACACTTATTGAAATTATAATAATAAAACATTTTATTAATGGCAGTCAATTGATTATATTTACTATCTACGAGTTTTAGGACATAAAACCCAATACTTTTGACCATCCATATTAATCTATCATCTATCTCTTGAGCCTCCTCCAGAGTGTCCTCTTTTTCCGGTGTCAATCTCGAAGACTCATCTGGACCATTAAAAGGCAAACTTTTAGTCACTTCTCAAATTCTTTAGCATCACCTGGACCTTTGTTTTCCATATTAACCTGTCCGGAGGATTGTCCTCTTCACTCATGAATTCCACATAAAAGCAAACTTTAGGAGTTTGAAGACCGCTCTAGAGGTTTCGATGTTTTTTCTAACTCATCTAGCCCAGTAAAAGGCAAATTTTCAATCGCTTCTCAAATTCATTGAGCATCCTTCAGACTTCTGAATTCCACAAAAAAGCCGAAGGACTTATTTATGGAACTGATTAGGCCTTTTTTAGGGTAGAAAATAAGTCAAGAGGATCAAAGAATTTGAGACTGCAAGGAGAGGAGTCGTAGGTAGGAGTCTTAGGGCGGTTGGACTTACAAGAGAGGAGCGAAAGCGACTCAACTATAAGGGAGAGAAAGTGGGAGCAGCTTCATATGTAGAGCATGAGGGAATAGAATGACCTTTTTTATCCATTTGGTCTTTAATACTCCAAAAATAAAGCTCTAGATGAGGATGAATGAATATGAGTTCCTTCGTTCATTCATTCATTCGTTCCATTTCATTTCTTCTTTCTGAAAGTCATCCGAAGTAATTGAATGTTTCTTCTTCATTGAGGACCCTATCTAATTTCTTGTCATTGGCTCTTACCCAAAAGACTTGTTTATAGGAAGGAAAGCCCATTTTGGATGGAAGGAAAGAGCGACCTTTACTGTGGAGTAGACCAGAAGACTTAAGGATATCTTATTAGTGTCTAACATTGAAAATATGATGAATAGTCCTTACAAACGTTCCTTATCAATGATCTTTGCTCCTCGATCATTCTTTCGATAATTCTTTAATCCTCTTAACTTCTTTATCCAAAGAATTTCTTCTTTCCTTAGTAGCACTTCTTAATAGTCGCTTCATTTCACGCCGGAGGACAAAAAAAATAGGCAAAGAGTTTATGTAAATCATAAGAGAATTAGCCCGCCAAGCCCAAACAATGAACTCATTACAAAAATGAAACAATCCACAGGTCCGAAGGACTATCCATATTAACTGAGATTTGAGACTTCTCCTTCTACCCTTAGCGGTAGAATCAAGTTCATGGAATAAGAAGGAAATCCATCCTCGGAACTATGAAACCTATTTGAGTTTGAGGGGCTAGTGGAAAGAAAAAGGTCTTTCCCTTGCTTTGTCTTTGAGATCAGTTACGTCTAGAGCTCGTTGGTATTCTTTCATTCTTTACCCTCTTAAATAAGAAAATTCATTCCTTTCACTACCATCAAAATGCAATTTGTATTATTTTGAGGTTTTCTATAGATCGATACGATTTCGGAAGAGGAAGCTCGCCTGTACGCCCATTGATCAAAAGTTGATGTGTCGGTTCTTTAGCATCGCCTAAATTCAGGCATTCTTGACTCAAGATGTCAATACCAGGATTGAGAGTTAAACTTATCTACCCATGGAGCGGTAACCGACGGTCGAAGACTTCTTCCCTGTTTGAAGGACCAATTAATTCCACTAGATTTTCTTTGACTAATTTATCTCATCTTTTTTTAGCCTCGGACCTCTTTGGATGAGAAACTGAGTCTATACAGGGCACAGAGCTTTAAGAGTTAGCCACTAGGTCATATCGCTGTGTGAGTTTGGAGCAATAGAAATTCAGGCATTTTCTTAACATTCAGTTCCATAAACAAAACATCAGAGAGAAAGTTGGATAGGCTTGAATCTAACATCTATTATCTTGGTTGAAAGTCTGACTGTCCACTGAAAAAATTAGTCAAAACCTAGCATTTTTTCATTTTAGCTAATAAGCAGATGCAAATAAGTTCCATTCACAAGTCCTGCAACAAGAGATTAATATGGTAAAATGAATGAGTCCTCCAAACCCTCCGACTCAAAACCATAACCTCTTGAGCTCTTTCTTTGCACTCCCTCCTTTATCATCTTCTTCCTTTAAGTAGGTTCATGTTTCCCTTCTAGCCTTTTCTTCCTTTTGATAAGAGTAAAAAAAGAGTAAATCATAGAAGAAGCAAACTGGGACATTGAAAAGTCTTCCCCTTTCTATTTGTTAAAGAGAGATAGATCCCTTACCCTAATACGAATGAGGCATCCTTTTGCTCTTGGTCTTGAAGCTTCTTCTGTTGGAAGAACAACTTACTCGGTAACTTTTGAAACATTTCCTTTCACCATAATAAATTTTCATAATGTATTCTCTCATTGGGGAATCTTGAAAAAGAGAAAGTAAGACGGGTTCGATCCAACACTAGATGATTTCTGACTTTCCATTTTCAATAAAAGAGAGGGAAGACTCAAATTGCTAATGATCCTAGTGACGATCTACCTTCAGAAGTTATCAATAGTTACATCGTGATTCTAAAGCCCAACACTCATACTGCCATTCTCAAATCAAAAGTTAGGAAGACTTATAAAGAAAGGTGCGAAGGTAAGACATCCAGAGTCTGAGTACGAAAAAGCATCCTTGAGTATAATGAGTCAAGTGCGAACTATAAATACTATTTGATAACAAAGAAATTAGAAATGAAAAAAGAACTCTATTCTGACACGTAGTTCTTTCTTCTTTTCTGACTTAATAATTGAGATTAAAGCTTTGAAGGCCTCACCCAATTGACCTGAAGAAGTAGGAGTTGGACAATTACCGAAGAGGGTCGACGAAATTTAGCAAGACTGATAGAGGCAGATGAAATAAAGGGAAGACTGAGTTGGAAAGCTAGCCCTTTGCACATATCTACTTTCAAGTTGCTTCTGCTGAGTACGTGGATCACTGACTGAATCTTCTCATGAACGTCAAAGAAAACTTTGATGAACAAAGGGGGTCGTCTTTCCAAATTCTTTGAGCCTGTAGTTAGGATTAATGAGGTCTGGAGGATGGTTTCATATTCCATTGAATGACTCCTTCGAAGGGAAGCCCTCAGTCTTTGTTAATATCGATATTCATAGTTGATCTTTTGGTTAGTACTCATAATCTTTGAAATCATAAAAAAGGGTAGTCCCTTCCACAACCTCTGATGAATCGAGCCTTTCTCCTTTTGAGTTTGAAATCCTTGCTTCTCGTGAATCTCATATGAAAGAAAGGTCAAGTAATAGCCCCCTATGTAGTGGTGTTAGGACTCAAGAAAAATGAGTGAAATGCCTTTATCTTTCTTTAAGTAGGAGAGCACATAAGAAGAAAGAAGAGGAGCAAGGGATGCCACGTAATGGGGTAGAAGAGCCACCACCGAGGATCTCGTCTATTCCACAGAGTAGTAAAGGACGGAGCGTCATAATCAAAGAATATGATCCTTCCATACTTTACTACAGAATGAGGTACAATCATCAGAGTTCTCGAAGAGCAGAATCATACTAAAGACGAACTCATAAAAAGAAAAATATCAAAATAGAAGCTTTCTTTTCTAGTTAGTAGCTCTAGTAGTGGGCCTCTCTTATTTCATTCCTCGTCCTGTGGTCTTATTTCTTTAGATAATGACTCAAGACCATTCAGCCTGATCCCACTTCTTCTTTGATCCATTAACCAATGAACCTCTTTTCCTCTCTACCCTCTTTTCTTGACTCAAGACTAGAGAGATTCTAGCTACTTCGCTCATCACCATCTGCTTAGACGACATAGCACTTATGTGCTTCTCTTTATTCATTCATTCAGTCAAGTCCTTGATCATTGACTTCTTGCCTAATTCAACTACTCAAAACTTCCTCTCCTTAGTTGAGTCGGTTTTACTTGTCTTGACCCAGCCGTAGACTTCTTACTGACACTAAGAGCAAAGAATTTACGATGCAAAAAAACAGTCAAAAGGACCAATCTCATCTTTACTTTTTTAGCTCCATAGTCTACAACTACGGATGTTCTGTCTTTATCTTCTTTTTATTCTACTATTTTCAACCTAGTGGAAGGATCATATTCTATTTTGATGCCTTTGTTCATCGATCTCTTTTCTTTCTTCCATTGCCAACTATCCTCTTATTCATTCCACAAAGTCCTTAAGGACTTAAATTCTTTAAGCCTCCCCAATTTTCTTAGTCTTCTTCTGACTTGAACTCCTTTCTCTTTCTTCCTTTTTTTTGAATTCATCCTCTTCCTTTCATATTCCTTATAAAAAGAAGACAAGTCCCCACTAGTTTCATTTTAATCGCTCCGTTTCACGCCTTCGGAGGTGTAGTGCTTTCTTTATAAAAGAAAGTTTCTTGTTCTTGGGCTTGTTTATGGAAGTTCAACTTCTGTCATATTTGACGGAAGAAAAAAGGTTAAATCAGCCATTTCGAAGGTTCAAAGAAAGGAGAGACCGTGTTTCAAATCAAGAGATAAAGAAGAGAAGATTAGCTTTTCCACTCCTTTTCTATTAATCTAAGGGCTCCTTCACAATTGCTTCGCTTCGCACCTCTCAACACCTACTCTACCTTGTTCAGTGATCTTTCAACTCTGTGTAAGGAATCTTCATCAAAAAGCCTAAGGAGAGAAAGAACGCCAATTTCCCACTACGCTTGTTTAAGCAAGACTATCAATAGTCGAACTGATTTATGGAACTAGCGATATTTGACTCTCAAAATGGGGAAAGGTTTCAAGTCTACTCCTTAAAAGAGTAGAAATCTGTCTTATCAACACGACAAGATGGGGCCATGTTCGGTATCATGGTCGTTAGGCAAGATATCACCCCCGTGGAAGAGTTTCCTTTCTGCCTCGTCCCTCTTTTCGGGAGTTTAGTTTGTCCTAGAAATTAGAATTGACTCTACGACCTCTAGGTCCCGCTATTTCATCCATTTCTAATTCTTGTGAGAACATGAACAAAACTCATTAATAAAGAATGAAAACCACAAAAGAGAGGTCGAACCATTCCCATCTTTCTATAGAATGAACTTCATTCTCTATAATGAATGAAGAGCTCACAGATTCACTCTAAAAGAACTCACCGGGTCATTAGTTATATCGAATTCAAGGCCTTTTAGTTTCACTGATTCGTGCTATGCATTCACAAAGTTCAGATCGAAAGGCCCAACTCCACTTGACTCCTCGTTAGAATCCTTAGTTTATTAATGTGAATGCACCTTACCCGAAAGAAGTTTTGTAATCTTTTCTTTAGTGGATAAAAGAGGTTCAATCACTAAGTGGGAATATGTAGGATGAAAGTACAGATCCAATAAGAATTCTGGAAAAATAGAACTCAAACTTATGGCGTTCGAACTCTAAAGCAAAGAAGACACGCAGCAAGTCGAGCTCCTTGGGTCTTCCTACCTCTTAAATTCCTTATAAGAAGAAGACAAGTTCCCACTAGTTTCATTTTAGTCGATCCACTTCGCACCTTCAGAGGCGTAGTGTTTCTTGATTTCTAGACTTTCCTGAAGATACATTTTTTCTTACTAAATCATCTTTCTCTTTTGGTCGAGCCTCTCGTCCCTCTTCCCTTGGGGCAAATTGACTTTATCCCTCTTGAGTGACTTAGTCTGATGCCTATGACTTTCATTTGTTAGTTTGGGAGATGGAGAATGGGGAATCAAATTCTCATTATATGAGTTAACAATCTAAGTTTGATATAAGCTTGAACAAATTAAAACAAGAGTCCAGATTAGCTTAATTAGTGAATTTAAGGTGAGACTGAAAGGTGTGAAGTAGCTCGACTAAGAAGGAGAGGAGAGGGGAGAAGCGACTTAAAAGAAGTGCAAGTTGACGGCTTCTGAAAGAATATTCGACTATGGAAAGGGCTATAACAACTCCCTCAGAGGTGGTTCATTCATTGGTCATTCGCTTGTCCCCTAGTGCACTCTGTGCGCAGAAAAAGTCCTAACACTTTGACTTCGTACTTCTCCTTTTTAGTCTTTAGTCTGTCATGTCTTTGGTTTGGGATCCCCCTATTTCAAGCTCTAGCTTCCCACCCGTGGTGATAGGCACGCGAATCTCCCTATCTTTTCGTATGACTCTGACTCCTTATTCTATTGCATCGATTCTTTCCTTACTTATTTCATTCATATTGCTCTCGTTATTCCATTCCTTTCACACTAGTGGAAGGATCTCATTCTTCTACCTAATTCTCAACGTCCGCAAGAAAAGCTAAAGCAACTATAAATCTGAAAGGACTACTTCGACTGAAAGAAGATAAGGCACAACATCTTCCTCAAGATCGGTAACTAAAGCATGAATGAACAAAGGGATCTCAACTATTCCATAATCATCAGATGAAGCTCTATTTCTTTGTTTTGAAGGAAAGGCTTTCTTTTTTAAGTACTTCAGAAAAAAAGTCATCTGAAGTCATGAAACAAGGAGAATTTCTTTGTTGCACCCCTTTGAAGAATAAGGATAAGGACTTTCGCTTTCAAATTCTTTGATAATTCGTTGATCCTCTCCTTCTTAGTCGAGCTGCTTCGCACCTTTCATTTTGAGTCGAGTTATTACCAAATTCTTTGATCCTTTGAAGAATAAGGATAAGGAATCAACTCCTATGGAGCCTAGCCTTTTAGTCGAGCCTCTCCTTCTAGATTCATATGGATTTCTGACTCGTCCTATGTAGCCAAGTAAGTGGAATTTTTGAGCTGCACTCCTTAACATAATAAGGGATAAGGACTTTCACCTTCAACTCCTAACGGAGCCTCTCCTTTCAGATTCATATGGATTTCTGACTCATCTTACAGTTAATATGGAATTTCATGACTCCTCTAGACTTGTGGAATTCTCAAATTCTTTGATTTTGTTGCTTAACCCTTGTTCATTGATTCAGATTTATATGGATTTCTGACTCATCCTACGTAGCTTAATTAGGACAAAAAAATTACTGAAAGAAATATTGACTAACCATTTTCTCAATCTTAGAATAGGCATTCTCCACCTCAAATTAAGTGTGTTTTCCTGCTCCAGGAGCAAATCGACATACTATTCTAATACACAAACCTTCGAATCAACCAACGAGAGTATGAAATGCTTCATCAATACACGAGGCTCTGTAGGAGTTGTTTTCAACCTCTTTTTTTAGCCTTTATTCATTGACTCAGTCGAGACCTCCGAAGGAGTCATGAAATGGAATATGAACCAAAAACAAAGGTCCCCAACAAACAAGGAAACCTGTGACTTTCTTTATTGAAAGCTCATCTCCTACAAAACCTCTTCTGAATTGCTTCCAAGTATTAAGACCGGAGGACTAGTCTCTCTACATCGAAAGACTCTAAATCTGATTGGTCTCGCTTCTTTATATCTCTCATTTTCTAAAATCATTATGCATTGAAACTATTGGAAATGAATTAGATAAATCAGCCTTTCTTTCTATAAAGAGATATTAGCTCATTTCCAATCTCACTACTTCACAAATTCTTTGCTTCTTCTTTTTGTTCAAAAAGGGCTACGTAGGCGACTACTGAAACTGGGTCTCGCACTTATGTACTCTGGAAGGATATCCTCTTGACTTGTTTATCCATATTCACCAACCTTGACTCTTTAGCTTGTGTGTGAAATTCAAGGGTTCAACTCCTCCAAAACTTCCATCAAAGAAAGTAAAGGAGAGGATAGGCTTGGTGAGAAATAGTCAGTCGTAGAGAACCACATTGCTCACTTTTTCTTTCTATACGCATTCACCACATTTTTTTATAAAAAAATAAAAAAGAAATAGAGACAAGAAGAAGAAAAGATTCTTTCTTTTATCAAGCTTTTTTTCTTTCTTAAATAGTTAACACCGAAAAAATTCAATGAAGCTTTTCTATCATACTCACAATCGGGCTAGTAATTCAGGAGAAAATCAAAGGAATGAATAGGCGGTCTAGCCTCTCCTCTCTTTATTCAGAGGGCTTAGACCATATCTCCCGAACAATTTCAGTACATATGGCACAAGATAATTTCACATATCGAGGTCAAAATGGGATCGGGTGTTTTCACGTCTCACGGTAGTGTTCGCTTTGGTAGATGAATAAACAAGAAGGAAGAAGTAAGGTTCAAAGAATCTAAGATGAACAAGGGCTTGACTGAAAGGAGAGGGCTTTGATTCTCTCATTCATGATATAACCAAAATTCACTCGATTTGAAGCAGTGACCAAAAAAGAATTTGAGAAATGTCAGGGAAAATTCTTTCCTCCTCTTCTAGGGGAATCGAGCTCAGTCTATCGATCTGATTCTGAGAAATCGGAACCTACGACAAAAAAATGAATATGGAAGAATACTATGGAATGGGTGCCAACAGCCACAACAAAGACTTCTCCTGGGACAAAAACTTCTAAAAAAGGAAGGGAATTTATCCCATACTTTCTTTTTCTTCTTCCAGGGTCTCACCGAGCTTTCTAACCTTACGTGTTCCCCGAAAACCAATCTTGCAGCATAGGTCTTCGATTGTTTATCCTTCCTTTTCTGTGTTACCGGAACTCAAAATGGAACGAAATTATCTTGTTTTCTTTCTTAATTGAAAAGAAATGTCTTGAGCAATCAGAGAAGCGCTTTGATAAACATATTTGATCTTGACTGACTCAATTAAGGTATTAGTCTTTGTTATATCAGAAAGGAAAGATCGCATTTTTTGCACTTCATTCAAATAAGAGTTGTACCCATAAGGAATTCTTCTGTTTCTTAGTATGATCTCTATCATCATCTTTATTCCCTTTATCAATTATTCTATCCAACCTACGTATATGAATTTCTCTATCAACTCCATTATCGCTTTGTGGGCCTTACCTATGAGGTTCCAAGATTTGATCCTTAATTGACCTAGGAGTTGTTCCTGGGTATCCTAAAAAAAGGATTTTATCCATCCCATCGAAGTACTTGTTTATGGAACTGAAACCTTCATGTTCCTGATCCCACTCTACGGTTCCATCTAATTCCTTGGACTTGTTCATTCCACTAAATGTTATGGTAGCACTAAAGAAAGGAAAGAATGAGATACTTCTTTTTCTTGTTCCCATGAAACGAAGATCATTCCCTTGTCGAATGACATGGGTCAACCACTTTTGGTTTCGGCCAAAGACTTTTTCTTCTTAGTCGAGCTTTCTAGAAAAAAAAATGATGCGAGAACGTATTCTCTTATCTAAGCTTCTTCCCTATGTATTAGCTTTCCCCTGAGTAGATGGTTCAGCCACTCCTCGTGCCATGAAATAATTGAGAACATAGACAGGGTCAAAATGCATTTTGTTCTTTGTATTCAATAAGTATTTCATGACCAAATAATGAAAGGAGGAGAGGGACTGATTTGGGAAAAAGAACTTGAAGAACTTCGTTTTTTAGAAAGATTCATCATTTTCTATCAGGAAGGCTATGTCATTTACAACTCCGACATATTTTGGAAGCTTGAAGGCCCCGTCGCTTATGCAAAGTAATTTAAAAAGAAGAATCTTTCAAGATGGTTATGGTTCATGGTATCCATAGCCTTCCTTTTTTTCGACCAAATCTGTATTGCTTTTTGCTTTTCCCGGGAGACAAAGTTAAAATCAATGATCCTTTGCCCTATACTTTGAAATCCTCTTCCTTGTCGATCCAAAAAGCGAGGCTACTCGTGCTCATGATAGGCTGAGTTTAAAGTCATACGAAGGCATAGAATGAGTCAGAAATCCATATGAACTTGTCTAGAGAACTCATGAAATTCCTTATTAACCTCCGGACAAGTCAGAGATCCATATGAATCTGAAAGGAGAGGTTCAAAGAATTTGAAAGCGAATTCCTTATTCTTCCAATTAGAAAATGCCTTTAGATTAATAACTCGACTCAAAACAATAAGGATCAAAGAATTATCAAAGAATTTGAAATGTGAAATTCCTTCCTCTTCCAATTAAAAGGATCAAAGAATTTGAGAAATAACTCAACTCAAAACGAAAGGAGAGGCACAAAGAATTTGCGGAATCCTTATCAAAAAATTATCAAATTCCTTTTGAATTCCATATTAAAAGGTCTCAAAGCGGCTTAATAGGTATGAAGCTACTCGATTAAGTCAGATACAGACTCCGTAGAAGTTGAGTTGATAAGGACATATGAATTTCTTCTTGTCTTTGAGAAAGCTCGTTCACTCAGGTGGTCTTCCTTTTAGTAGGTTCAGACTTATTTTGCTTTGAGAAAGGAGTACGCACCGACCAACACTCTGAATGAATAAGAAATAGACAGCAAAGGTCAGAAATTCATTTATTCTCATTCCTCCAAGTTGAAGCTAGCAACATGTTGATTACACAACGAAGGTTTGTAAGAAAGAAAATGCCATCTAACCTACCAGCAAAGCAAGAAACAGGTACTTGATCAGGCTAAGGAGGAGCGCTTTGCTTTCGTGCAAAGCCCTCATAGCAAAATGAGGTTGTTTGAATTTGAAAGGAACAGCCCGGCCGGTGCACCAAAAAACAAAAATCAGTGTTCGGACCCCGTGGTTAAGATCAAAAAGGTCTACAATGAAGTCGCCTCAATCTTAAGCTACTTCAGACGTACTCAGTCCTTGTGAATTCCACTTTTTGTAGTAGGCGAAGGACTAGTCTATTTAGAAGAGCAGCTAAAAGGAAGGAAAGAGATACGAAAGACATGTCTTCAGCATTAAGGAAGAATTGCATTTTGATGTCGTAGGAGTCCCATAAACCAAAGGTTAAGAGCTTTTCAAATTCTTTCGACAATTCTTCTCATCCTAAAATTTTTTGAGTTCCATCTTTAACTTAGTGGATCAAAGAGGTCAGGAGGATCTATATACTCCGAAGGACCTATATACTCTGGAGGAGGTAGATTTTAGACATAGAAGGAAAAACAAAGGTCAAAATGTTCATATTCATATGTCCTTATCAATGAGACCACTAAAAGCCTAGGCTTTCCATTTTATGGGACTTGTTTTTTATTCCACTTATTTGATCCACAGGTTCAAAATCGAATCTTTCTTCTCTCAACTCCTATGAAGCCTCCGTAAGGAGTCATGACTCGTTTTCTCTGATTTTCTTAGAGAAATGCACTTCTCAAATTCATCTAGTGGAATTCGAAAAGATTTTGAGAATTCTTTGAGCCTTTGAAGAATAAGGATAAGGACTCAACTCCTACGAAGCCTCGCCTTTCAGTCAAGTCTATCCTTTTAGATCAATATGGATTTCTGACTCGTACGGAGTAGCGCAAGTTAGTGGAATTTCTCAAATTCTTTGAGTCTTTTAAGGATAAGGACTTTCGCTTTCAAATTCATCTTAAATTCTTTGATCTTTGAAAATGAATATGGATTTTTGACTCATCCTATGTAGTCGGGTTAGTAGAATTTCCTTCGCTACACTCCTTTTAAGGATAAGGAGTTTCGCTTCGCTCCTCTCCTTACAGTCGAGTTATTTCATAACCTCTAGACAGGTTCATATGGATTTCAAACTCCTTCGAAGCATCTAAACCCCTTATAATTGCCTTCTTCCTTTCTTTCAAACTATTGCTCTACGGGTGAACAAGGCGCAAAGAATTTGCGAAGAGCAAAAACGACTCGACTGTAAGGAGAGGAGTACAATGAGAAAAATTGAAGTTGGCGGAGCTCTTTTCTTTCACTCTGTCTTCCTTACAATCAATGAAAACCTTGAACTTCTTTTTTTTAGCGGTCTCTTTGATAAAGAAGGAATTCTCAAATCATTTGAGAAATGACAGTCCCTTCGCTTCTCTTTGTTCTTCAATATTCTTTTCACCCTTTATTCACTTTGTTGTGCTCCTTTTCATATTAAGAATAAGGAAAGAGTTTTGCTTTCAAATTCTTTGATCCTTATCCTTTTGAGTCGAGTTATTTCTAATCTTAAAGGTTCCTTTGAATTTGAAGAATAAGGAAGGAATTTTGCTTTCAAATTTTTTGAACCTCTCCTTTCGTTTTGAGACAAGTTATTCCATTAATGCACTCCTTAACTGTCGTTTTGCTTTGCGCCTCAACTCAAATTTTTTCATTGAACTCTCATATTACATTGAGCCTTTTTCATTTACTCAGCTTGAATCTTGGACTCCTTTTAGTCGAGCCTCCTCTCAAATTCTTTAAGTCTTTCTTTTTCTCAAATTCTTTGAGCTTTCTATGGTCTCACTGATAAGGACATATGAATTAATGGTTCTGAATTATCTCCTTTCAGTCAAGCCCTTGTTCAATGATTCAGTCAAGCCTCTGGACCACTCTATTAGAAGACATGAAATTCCATATGAACCTAGAAAGAGGATAGGCGAACCTTTTTCTTTCACCGCTCTGTAGGCCTCTGAGTCTGACTAGTAGGTTTTGGAAGTGTAGTAGGTTTAGTAAAGGAAAGCCTTTGTTCATCCTAAATTATTTTAGCCTTCAAACACGAATTGAATTTTGATTCTTCCTTTCCTTCCTCTCAAATTCATTGAGCCTCTTCCTAGGCTTAATTTATGGATATCCATTTCTTTCTCGTCTTATTTGAGTATGATTCCTTTTCATTTAGTAGGTTCATTCTTAGGATAGGTTTTTTTCATGAAAATGTACAATGTATCTTATTTGAAATATGAGACATAATATCTTTCTCGTTTTGACTGTCCAAATCAAGGGAAAAGAGGTTCTCCCCTTGCCTTTTTTATGAAAACCCCATGTTGAATTCCCTTGCTTCATTTTGAACACGAAAACAAGGGTCTATCTTATGTCTCTTTCATTCTCAGTTCAAAGGAATGAGCTCAAATATTCACTATTAGTCATTCATATTCAATTCAGTAAGTTAAAGACAATAAGGGTCCTAACCATATTTCAGCTCATGATCAATCCATATCTACCAATAGAAAAAAAATAGGAACTGAGAATCAGTACATCTTGTTGACCAACTCCTTATCAATTTCAATTCATTGAAATAGGAATAAAATGGATGAAATGAAATTTGAAGGTCGATTTAGATAGGCTCCTTCCCCACTATCCCACGCATCTCACCTACTCGCGTGGTTCACCAGTTCCACCAAAAACTCTCCTTTGTTAAAGGTGAGCATAGAGCGCTTAAGGCACCGAGTGAGAAAGGTCTCTTCTTTCATTTGGATTTATTCACTGATCTGAAACTTAGCACTTCTTTTCTTATTGATTCTCGGGGCTAGACCTTCTTTCATACAATCGAGACAAACCAAATTACCACTTCTCATATCAGAATAGGCCTCTCCTACTCGGCTTAGGGGCATTGGATGCGCTAGCAATCAACACATAGAGGGGTGCTTGCCTGAGTTTCTCAGCCTGGAATCTTCCACCTCGCGTTCATGTTATCTACATTCAACTATGCCCCAAAGATTAGGGCAAAGCACCCCCAGTGTGCTTCTTTCACGACATGCTCTGGTTCTGGGTGTCTTTCAGTGGTCTTCTAGCCTTAGAAGAAGTCATGTCCATCCACAAAGCCTAAAGATGAAATAAAAGGAAGACGTAGAAGGTAAAAGAGGGAGCGGACTATGAAGGCCTTTTAGTGGAATCATTTCCGAAAAAGAGGTCTGACCTGTCCTAAAAAGGTTTAAATGAGGGCTTGACTTAAAGGAGATAAGCGACTGAAAGTTTTCCTTTTAATAGGCCTAATTAAGCTATGTAGGACAAGTCAAAAATCCATATAAAATATGAAAGGTGCGAAGTAGCTCAACTAAAAAGGAGAGGAGAGGTTCAAAGCTCATTGAACTCAAGTGAGGATCAAAAGGCGGAGTAGGAGATTGATTCTTTGCTCCTTCAAAGGTGTGCAACTAATTTCATGGCCTTTGTTCCTCTCCTTTCAATTGAGCCTCTATCTGAATTTTTGGACCTTTGTTTTTAAACAGATTAATATTGATAGAAACAAGTCCTCCTAACACGTCCGAATTGGAATATGAAAAATCGAATGTTTCTTCTCTCAAATTCTTCTCGAATACTTTGATTCTTCTTCGTCGTGTTGCTTGGCACCTTAAAGGTTCATATGGATTTCTGACATCTTCGCAAATTCTTTGCTCCTTATAATTCGACTCCTTTGGAGGGTCAGAGAATTTGAGCAGAAAGAAGATGAAAGTAACAAAGGCTCAAAGAATGTTCATCTTCCTCTTCCTTTACCTTTCTCATCTTAAAAAGATATTATGTCCTTATAGGAAAAAGGGTGGGTTTGATCACTCCCCATAAATGAGAGGTTAGAAGCCCTTATTCATAGATTGACAACAACATTGATCAGTCATTTCACTTCGTGATGCTCCGTGGGGATCTTTTCACCTTATTATAGAGATGAAAGCCAGAAAATCAATGAAGAAGTCAATGCCCACTATGCAGGGAAGTTAGAAGTTCAAGGAAAAGGTTCGCTTTGTTGGAATTTGTGTCCTAAAACTCATACTTTGTTATTTGATTCAATAAAATTTATTTTGAATGCTATAATCGTAAAACCAATAATCTTTAAGGTTCGAAGGCTATTTACTAGTTTCTCATATATACTTGAACTTTATGTGGAGACATAAACATGGATTAAACTCAAGTTAATTGCCCCAATGGTCTATAGTGTATGAATAAGGTTGGGCACCTTATTCTGGATAAACACTATGGATGCGGCCCGCTCTATAATTAGTACAAACGATGTAATCCTGAATCGTTCATGTAGAGAATGGAAGTGGGAGGATCCTATGTAAATGGTTTGCATAATACTGGAACCACGAAGTAGTCACTTTTAGTTATAACACTGTAAACTATAAACTGGCTATTTCATTTATGATGGCCTACGTAACATGATCTTAATCCTGAGCTAACTATGAATTTCTGTTCATTCGGTAGTATCCTTAGATCTGCATAGGTGAGGGTAGCTCAACATCGCTGGCCCAATAAGCCACCCATTTCAAGGGTAAGACCGAGTGGATAGCTAGGAAAATAGGGTGCAAGATGGAATTCACTCCTACCCACTTCTGGGATAATAGATAGGTTCTTCCCTTAAGGACTGAATCCAAGTCGTGAACAAAGGGCCCCACCTTCTTATTGGTCCGAGAAGGATTCTGGTTTATAGGTTGGACCTTAAACCAATTGTTCAATAGTAGATAAGTGGGTCTTAAGGAGCAAGATGTAATCTTGGGGGTAAAACGGTATTTAATACGGTATTTAATAAGTGGATTATGGTTTTTATATTCAAATATGATTTGAATTCTAGAGAAATTAATACGGATTCATACTTGGGAGTTTAGAATTAGTCAAGACGAGAAAATTAGTAAAAAGTCAAAAAGTTAACTTTTGACTAAGAAAAACTAAAGTTTGATTTTGACTTAAGTTGGTCAAATGACCAAAGTACCCTTTTTGACTAATTACTTTATTAATTAACGTTAATGGGAAATGTGGCAGCCGGTTATGAATTGAAGGCCAATAATTTCATTAAAAGTTAATGATTTGATTAGGTGTTGATAAGATATGAAATAATTTACATGCAATTTGCATGTAAATTTCATATAAAACTTCTCATTACCGAATGAGAAAAAAAAAGAGGTTTTCTCTGGAAAAAACACCTAAACGATTGTCTTCCATCCCTCTAAAAATTTTCTTCGCATAGCCGAGTCCCATAACTCAGTTCTTGGTCCTGACCATAGTAGGTCACCTTGGTAGTTGTCCTTACTCGTGATTTTCAGGAAGAGAAGAAGTTGAGAACTACAAAGGTAAGTTCATCGTTTACCTTCCTCTCTCTTCGTTTAGGTCCACTGCATGGTAGTTGCATATTAACTTCTAAATCGTTTAGATGCATATAGAGTAAAGCATGATCTTTATCTTCCGTTGTTGCATGTCTCTTGCTTTGTTTTTTCCATCACGCTTATCCTCCTACGCCTTTTACCTCCCACGCTTTTGTGCTTTTCTTTCTAGTCAAAAAGGAAGGACCATTTGGTTGTTGGAATTTATGTCCGAAAACACGTAGTTTGTAATCATATTCTATTCAATAAAGTCGTTATTGAGAAATTGAATACTATAATCTTAAATCCAATAAACTAAGATCCCAAGGCTATTTTGAGTAAACTTGAACTTTATGTAGAGATATAAACATGGATTTAGTTCGAGTAAATACCCCAAATAGTCTATAGTATATAAATAAAGGTTGGGTGCCTTATTCAAATATACTATGGATGCGGCCCGCTTTGTAGTTAGTACAAACAAGGTAATCCTAAATTGTTCATGTGGAGACATGAAAGTGGGGGCATCCTATGTAAAGGGTTTACATAAGATAGAACCATGAAATAGTCACTTTTATGTTATAACGTCGTTTACTGTTTAAAACTGACTATCTCGATTATTGATGACCTAGGTAACTTAATCTTAATCCTGAGCTAACTATGAACTCCTGTTCACACGAGATTATCCTTAGATCTGCATAGGTGAAGGCAACTCATTAGCATTGGTCCAATAAGCCTCTCATTTCAAGAGTAAGATCGGGTTTAGAGTTAATAGATAGGTTGTTCCCTTAAGGACTGAATCCAAGTCTTGAACAAAGGGGTCCCACCCTCTCATTGGTCCAAGAGGAATTCGGTTTAAAGGTTAGACCTTAAACCAATTGTTCAATAGTGGATCAATGAGGCCTAAGGAGAAAGATGTAGTCTTAGGGGTAAAACGGTACTTTTTGATCCAGCCCAGCTTACGAACAACCTGTGAAGGATTAACTTACTAATCATGGTTATATCAAATGGACACAGATATATCTATAGTGAGAGAAGTGCAACTACAGGACTTTAGTGGAATGACCCGTTAGTTAACGAATGTTGATTAGCTCAGCATAAAAGAGTTTAGCATGTTAATCTCATATTGTTAGAGCCCATGATCTATAGGTCTATTAGGTTTCCCTACTAGCTCATATGGAATAAACTTCGAATAGTATGATGGAATGAGTCAAATTATTCGATTTTGGACATGAGAGAGAAACCAATAAGTATATGCGATATAACCATCGATTTTTAGATTACTAATAGAGCTTTATGCTTAAATGGGATTTAAATATTAAAGATATGAATGTGTATTCATGCTCGGAAGCTCAAAAAAGATGGAAATAGTCAAAGTTGTAAAAAGTCAAAATGTTGACTTTTGACTTTGAAAAGTCAAACTTTGACCGGCAATATATTCAAATGTAATTTGAATCTTGAGAAAATAAATGTGGATTTATACTCGGAAGGTCAAAACTAGTAAGATGGACAAAATTGTAAAAGGTCAAAATGTTAACTTTTTGGTTTGAAAATTCAAAGTTTGACTTTGACCACATGAAAATTTTACCCTTTGACCAAAGTTAGTGGAAAAATCCAACATTTTGTTGGATAAACCCACTAACTATAGTGGGCTAGGTGTTAGCAAACTATGAAGACATTAAGCCCACTAATGGTTAGTGTGTTATGTGCTGTTGGCCCATGTGTTTGCATGTCTCTATAAATTGGACTCTTGGGGCCTTAAGAAAAAGGCTTGGCAATTTTTCCAAAACAAAATTAGGCTATTATATTCTCTATTTGGTTTTCTAAAATTAAATATTAAAACCCAACCCCTTTTTCTTATATTTTCCATCTTTTTTCTCTCTCCTGGTTTCCTTCATCCAACGGGTTTCACAACCTGGTTCTAAGTTCGGATGATAGTAGGTCAACCCTAATGGTGGTTCAAGCATCAATCGGAGCTTCCAACGTAAGTTTTTCTTAAAAAACCCTATATTTAACCATATTTTGGTTTATGGTTTATTGTTAATTAATTGTAATTAGGGTAGAATTTCGATCTTTCTTCTGCCCTGCTCGTTTAATCTCTATCATCGGTGACTTTTGTGGTCGCCTTCACTGAATCGACTTGAATATAAACTATGATTCTGATCAAGAATTACCGAAATCTTATTTCCTTTTCGTATGATTCTAATCAAGAATTACCGAAATCTTATTTCCTTTTCGTGCCATATGCGCTTAGACTTTCTCCCCTTGTTTTTTCAAGTCCAATCTTTTTTCTTGCTTTCAATCTCCAAAGAAAGTTCACCGATGTCTTAATTAGTCAAAGAAAGCTATATACATTGCTCCTTGGTTCCCCCAAACTCTTGGTAGTAGGGAGTCTTCGATCTACAATATAGGTATTCTATCTTTCTTACTGAACTCGTACTCCACAAAAGAAAATGGAAAACTTTCATAATAGGAAGGACAAGGCCATTTCTCTCTTCCCCTGCACACTTGCTATATCCACTAAGGCTTCGTTATCTGTTGCATGCTATAGAGCTATGTCATCAAGACTCTTTCCTTTTTCTCTCGCCTAAGCCCTGCCCTATTCCATATACTCAAATTTCAAAATCTAGGATCAGCGCAAAGCCCTTTTATTGAAGGATTTGACCCTCTATCTGAATTGGAACTCATAAATAGATAGAGAAAAATGAGAAGTTGCCAACATCTTTTTTGGGCATCACCTTCTCTAAGCAACGTCCATCTCAATGGGAAAAACTTCATATAGCATAAGGAAGAAGAAAGCCTACACTGCAAGCTATTTACCAGGTGACTAACAGAATTAGGGAAATCGACTACGGTGAGGGATTGAAGTATAGAGAAGTTCCCGCGTTGCTCCCACTACGCGGTTGGAAAGGAAAGATTTCGGATTGACTGGCTTCATGAGAGGTTGAAGTTGTACCATCTCTATTTGCAGAAGCTGTAGCCTCATCTCGTTTAGCAAGTTCTGAACATTTATCTACTCTTCATTCAATTAAGGCTAACTGCTTAGATAAAGCTAGGCTCGGATCACTACTGGGGCTATATGAGATATGGTTTTTGTGTTGGTGAAGAGTCTAAAACCACTTCCTTATCCCCCCCCTTGTACATTGAGGTCGTTGCCTTTCTTGCTTTTTTTCTTAAAGTTTGAAAAGTCCTATAAAACTATAAGGAATTTGTCTATAAAGGAAGAAGAAGCAGGGTTTTTCTATGAATATGAAATAGTCTTTGGTTTAGTGAATCTAGTTTAGAGCTGCTGTCCTTTTTCTTTTATCAAGGAATGAATTTAGCTTTCATGCTTAGCTACTAAAGCTAGGGTTGCAAAGGAATCAAAATGCAATTAGTACTTATTTTAGGTTCTGACTTACCGCTACTCTATCTCCTTTCCCATAGAGAATCTAACTATTGATTCATTGGGCAAAAAATGGTATGTTTCAACAAACATTCTTTGAGCCTTGTTCATTGATGGCCTAAATGTTATTTGCCTTCTACTTCCTATAGGATATCCTCCTTCATACTACTTTCAAGAAATCCTCTTCTTGATTGAATTTGGGCACTTTTCTTCTGAGAACAACTTCCGTAACAACCCAATCCTCGATCCCACAATGATTAACACATGCAATTGGAATTGCTCTTTCCTCCTTTCATTTCAGAAAATGACTAGAGTTGCTTTTGATAATAGGTGGACATATCTCACTAATGCGGTTGATGCCATAAATATGGACACACTACAAGCTAGGAGATTGTGGGGTAAGGGCTTTACTATGTCAATAATCGGGCTTCATGCTATAATCCTTGAATTTTGACTATGCATACTTGCTCTTCATACAGTGAAGTTCCTTGCACCAAGAGGTCAATATTCTTTAAACCTTGCTCCTCCAAAAGTTATGGGCAATCAACAAGTACCAACCAGAAATTGAAAGTGGAATGAGACATAAGATAAGAAACTTCAATGAAGGATCATATTCTATTTTTATTCCATTCAGTTCCATTAGAATCATAGGCTTTTATATTATTTTGATGTTTAGAAGGAGAAGAAAAAGTCAATGGAAGTCCTATGGAGCGGGGCGATTTTCACTGAAAAGATCAAAATCAGTCAATGAACAAGACTCAAAGAATTTCAGAAAAGTAAAAAGGTTTGAATCTAAAGCGAACCGTCTGGTAAAAAATAAGTCAATGAACAAGGCGCAAACAAAGAGAAGCTCCTTAACAGGAGTGCAACTAAGGACTCCTAACTATGGCTCCTCTCCTTACAGTTGAGTTGCTTTTGCTCTCATTGATAAGGATAAAAACAAAGGTCCAGGTGACAGGTTCATGTGAATTTCTCAAATTCTTTTATCCTTAACAGTCATTTTTCTTCGCGCCTTCAACCATCTGGACCCTTTGTAAATTGACAAGGGAGAAGAAGAAGATAAGTACTCCGCTACTTTCATCCTATATATTCCCATAAGACTAGTCCGAATGAAAAAGAATATAAACAAGTCCTACAGACGGGTCAAGACGAGCAAAAGCGGCTCGACTTACAAGAGAGGGGCCTCCATTTGGAGCAAAGAATTTGTGAAGGACTTGTTTATATCCATATGAACTTTCTTTTAGTCCTTTCTATCTTTCTCTTTCCCAATTTTCTTTGTCAATACCAACAGGCTTTCTAACCTCTTGACTAAAGCCTTCTTACAGTTCTAGTTCCCAGTGAGTGAGTCAAACTAGTCTTATCCGACGGGCAAGGATATATAGATTATATTTTGTAGAAGTGATTGGAATAGGTCTTTCATTCTTTTCTCTAACTAGCCTAAAATTCTTCTTAGATTTCAGCCTTTGCTAGGTTTTTTTCTGCTCTGGATGAGTAGAAAGAACCTTGATAGTTCTCTCTGTCCTCTCATTCTATTTCAAATGAGGCTTTGCCAGAAAGAAGGAGCCAAATAAGGCTTTGCCCATCCCAAGAAAAAGGACCAATCATCGATCCCTCTAACCAAACCTCACAACTTAGTATTCCGGGTCTATAATCTAAGAGACCCAAGCAAATCATAGCACTTCTACAGGCATTCAAAGCGAAGATCATCCCCTCACTTGAACATAGGTTTGACTGGTCCATCTTTTTCAAGATAGCACCCTAGCACGATACCAATGAACTAGACCAAGCTCTCATCCATGGAACAAGAGACCACTCCAATGGCCTATGCATACCCGTCAAAGAATGATGAAGGAATCGAGCTCTTTATACAAGAACGTAACCAAGAATCCCCCTACTATACAGTATGGATTGAAAGGATCTGCCCCGACTGCTACGTGGGCATCAAGCGACAAAGTTGTCCACATCTCCATTTCCTGGAATAAGAAGTTGTGGAAAAATCAAAAGGTCCAGATTAGCTTATTAAAGAGTCTGAAATTCATATGAACCTAAAAGGTGCGAAGCAGCTCGACTAAGAAGGATAAAAGAAAGCTCCAGAGGATTTAAGATGAATTTGCGAGGTGTTGAAAAATTCTTTGCTCCTTTTTAGAAGTGCAAGTGAAGAGAAACCGAAGTTGAAATCTCTTGAGACCATGGTGGATGGCAAGGATTTGGATGGTAGTCATTCTGTAGATAAGGGAGACAAATAAGAGATCAATCAATTCTCCCCACCCAAAACCAAAGAGCATAGACTCGCACACAATAAGATCAGTTTTAGTCATAATGAAATTTACTCGACCTAAGACAATTATGGTAACCTTTGTTCTAGGTCAGTTGAAATTGATCAAGCCGAAGAAAAGCAAGAGCTTAGACAGCAAAATCGAAACTTTCCCCTCCAATTCCATAGTAATAGCTAGGGCGAAAAATTAAAAGTAAGAAGGCAGTCAATTTTCCACTGAAAACTAGTATCAATTATATATGAGATTTGTCTACCCTCAATTTGAGTCTTGAGACACGAGCATAGACAAGTCTTAGTGCATAGTAGACCATGGACTGACTTGCCTTAATGATTGGTCTGTATTCCTTCAATGCCTTCTTCATCCAATAGAGTAGTAGATCAGTGTCTTGGGAAGGCTAGAGGTGCCAAAGAAAGAGTATCAATAGCAATAGCAATGGAATTAGAGAAAGAGAGTAGCCACTGGCAATCTTGCCAGCCTATCAAGATTATTTAGACTTGGTTAGCGAGTCAATTTACTTTTTCTCTTCATACATAGACAAGTTATTTCCTAACCTAAAATGGAGAAAGGGAAGGGCAAAAGTACTGAGAAAACCCTGCAAAGAATGAAATTGAGCTAGCAAACTTGCCTGCTACTCTCAACAGTATTCTCAATCCTATAAGGTACTTTGAACCATATAGTAGTTTCATACTCTTTCTAAACGATCAGTGAGCTGACCGAAATGAAATACGTGAGACTACAGGTGATAGAGAAAAAGGATAAGCCTTAGCATTTTCTTCTTTCAACCGCAGGAGGGAGTCTAAGATTCAATCAAAGTAGCGAGACCGGTCTAGAGGACTCCCAGAAAGCGACATAAGAAAATTCTGATACATCATTCATTATGAAAGAAGTTAAGTGCTCTTGCTCTCTTCTTCCCTTTTTACGGTGTGTAAAGGAAGGAGGAGGCCGAACATCATGAGAGATAGAACTTCAAAACTGATCATAAGTGCTCTTGAAGTTGATGCTTTCATTCCGTAGAGGTTTCAGAAGAAAGTCTCGAGCCTTTTTTATCTTTTAGAAAAAGTAAGAAAGAAACTTTGAAACAGGAGATGGCTGAAATAGACCCCGATAGCGCTCATCTAGGTTGAAGCTAGAACTAAGAAGGAAGTCTAAACTCAATGGAAAGTGTCCATCCTCATGACTTTTTTGAGTGGAAAATATGCTTCGCAAATTCGTTGCTCCAAACGTCAATAAGAAGCCAAAAGACTCCTTCTATGGAGTCCTCAATGAACCTCAAATTCTTTAAGCCTCTTACGCATCCAAGGCCCTTTTATTGAGGGATTTGTCCCTCTTCTAACACCTACTCAGTGGAATGACAAGTCCGGAGAATGGGTCATTTACAGGTATTTCTATAACTTGTTCTCAGTTGATAGTCTTTATTTAAGTCATGAATTTCCCACGATATGCCCGTAGGTGGTCGCACAAGCTTGCCACGATCCTCTCCTCTTGTAAATCTTCTAAGTTGGAATAAAAGTTGAAGGGCATTACGCATTTTGACCAAGGAGTGTCCTCATTAGTGAAGCTTCCTAGAATCCAGTTTCCCATCAATAGGTACATAAGCCTTTTTTAGAAAAGTTATATCATACTTTCCATCTAGCCTACACTTCTGCCCAGTAGGGTGAGTCTATGGTACTTGGCAGACCATAGACAAAGAGCTACTTTGTCTTTATAGACCTCTCGAAGACAAGGTTTGTGGCTATCGAATCTAGCATTTTTTACTTTTCTTACAAGAGCTCTGCGGTATATTCTTGGGGCTGCCCTTTCCCTAAGAGATAGGCTACTCATAGCTCCATAGGCGATATCTCCTGCATCTTCATGCGCTGTGAGTCTTCCCATCCTCACGATATTGTATTTGGATAAGAGAAGCTTTGCAATCTCTGGATCTTTCCTTAGATGTAGGAAATTGTCGTCACTATTTATTTTTTTGAAGGTATGCTTTATATGCTCTTGCTTGAGCACCATGCTCATGACTGGCATCCTTTTGTGGTTTCTGAAAGCTTCGACTTCCCTTAATATGTCATTTAATGAGAACTTTCCCCAGACGTAGGGGCTCCTATCTTGCTTTGTAACATAGCCACAAAGGGTGCTCCAACCCTTATTCAAGGTCACACAGAATTGTCTGTCGTCCTATTCATGGAAGGCTTCTCTTATTTGGATTCTCGCATTATGCTTGGAAGCATTCTTATTAAGGAGAGTAATATGATGATGTCACTCTCCATTATGGTGCTTTTCTTATTCAACTTATGTACACACTCATAGGGCTTTCAACCTTGCTTCTCAAATATTAATGGATAAACAAGGGATCAGACGACGGGGAAGAATTCCCTTTCTTTTGTCTCTTTCCGATTGGGACACAATGATAAGAATGAACCTTCCTACAGAGCAATGACTCAAAGGTAGGTTCTCAGTGTCTCTAGATTACATCATTTTTCCTCTATATTATAGAGAAACTTCTTGGCTAGCTCAGAACACTAACGCTAAACTTGCAGATGTTGAAGATTTGTTTAACCTTGAAGTAAAGTATCCGACTTCAAGCCTCCGGCAACTCTTTGCTAACCTGAAGCTCCACATAATGGAGCGAAGGCTCAAAGATCATTGAATAAAAAGCGGATTTTCATGGAGGATGAGAGTAAGGAAGTCCCACATAGTCATATGCAAGTCCGATTCTTTCTTAAAGATTGTCCAACTAATATTTGTGACTTTTCTTTGTCGTTTCAAAACAGAGCTCAAATTCCAATGTCAATCCCATTTTCCTAATAAGCAGGAGTGAGGCTCGATGCTTAATACAAAAGGATCTTTATAAGGAAGACCAAAGTGTGTGTCCGTCCAAAGGACTCATTCAATTCCACACTAAAAAGGCGATACCGAGTAGCTTCACCATGGATGAGACACTCTACTGGGCAAAATAATACCTCTAAACTTTGATGTTAATATAGAGGCATCAAAATGCAATTCCTTCTTGAAGTTGATGAAGGATAGGCTTATTAAGTTACGTAGGACCAGGACTATCCACTGAAAGTATCAAAATCAAAGGTATAAGGAAGAAGAAAAAGATTCGGATAAGACTGCTCCGCTACTTGAATCTGTCTGAAGTCCTTCGATCATCTTTTTCAATATTCTTTGAACACTACGTTAGGATCAAAGAGGTCTGGAGGACCTGTGCAAAGGACTCATGAAATTCCTTCCTTATCAATGGGACTCTTTATTCAATGATCGTCTAGTTCCATCTTTGACTTAGTGAATCAAATGGAAAGCTCTCAGACTTTTCTAGTGGAATAAATGAACAAACGAACTCATATTCATTTAGCCTCATCTAGAGCTTTCTTCTCTTACGGAGCCTTGTTCTAAAATATTCTTTAAAGCCTTTATTCACTTTGTCGCACTCCTTTTAAGAAGATAAGGACTTTTGTTTTCAAATTCTTCTCGCAAATTCTTTTTGCCTCTCCTTCTTAGTCGAGCTGCATCGCACCTTTCATTTTTAGTCGAGTTATTAATCTAAGGGCTCCTTCACAGTCGCTTCACTTCACACCTCCTTCGTCCGAAGAACTATCCATATTCAGAACCCTTGTTTTTTTAATTGAGTCCTTCGATCATTCTTTAAGCCGGTAGTTAGAAGTCTAAAGACCCCTTGACTTGTTTTAGTGGTCTCATTGATAAGAAGACCTAGAAACTGAGGAGCGAAAAAGGCTCACATTAAGCTATGGAGGCACAAAGAATTTTCAAATAGAGGAGGCTTCGTAGGAGTTGAGAGAGGAGGCTATGAAATAGCTCGATTGAATCAATGAACAAGGGCTTGACTGAAAAAAGAGGAGTGCAAAAAAGAATCATTAGATTTGAAAGGCACTCGACTAAAAGGAGTCTAAGGTTCAAGTCTCTGCAATCACATTCTCATTACTCAACTTGGTCTTCTCGAAAATACCATGAAATGCCTTAAGCTAATCATTAAGCTACGGAGGATGCTTCTTTCCTCTAGTTCAATATGAAGCTTTCCGTTATTCATAAAGCAAGGGACATCTCATTCAGTAAAAAGAATATGCTTTCTGACTTTCAGAGAGGAGAGACAAGACTTAACCATAGGATGTCTATGCTTTCTATTCAAAACTGAGCCAAGTATGAAGGTATGCAAGTGGATTTCTTGGGAATTTCCTTCCAATGAAAATGATATAAGGATGGTCCTTCCAAGAAAAAGAAAGCAAGACTTTCATTGTGCGTTGCCACGGAACATTCTGGTAAGTCAGTCGGGTGTTGGTGGGCTTCTCCAAGACTATGAAGGAACATAGATCTTTGGGTATACTCGCAAAACCACTTTCTCTACGAGTCTTGAAGCTTAGCTTTGGTTTAGCTTCCAACTAAGGCTTAAGGAGTTCTTTCCTCAGGATTGAGTGAATGATCTCATATCCCTCCACCCATAGCCCATAAAATACGCTTATTTATATCATGTGTATGATACTGCTTTCAAGCTCAAGCTTCTCGAGATAACTTCTCGGGTAGAGTTATTCTAAACATACTCAAAAGTGAAAGGTTTGAAGTTCAAAAAAGAAAGTCTATTAAGCTACGTAGAACCAACCTAAACTTAAGAAGTGAATAAAGAATCCCCATTTTGTCTTAGTGGAATGGACGAGGTCCAACTATCCACTAAAGAAAGTCTAAAAAGATATAAGAGCATAATATTTAAAGGCAAGACTACTCCATTCTGCTTCCGCTCCTTATAAAGAAAGGAGAAAGAATCGATGAACAAAGGTTTCAGGTTGTCTACTACGCTGGACCTATAGAGAAATCAATTTACAAGGTCGTAATTGAGCGATGAAATCTTCTTTGAAGAATCATGAAAGAAAAGATTAAGAAATCTCGTTCTAAATGAAATAGAAGAAGTCAATTAGGAGGTTAGTTATGCGGCAAAGAATCTGATCTTCATTCTTTGCAACCACTACTGCTCCGGAGGAGTATATTCCATAGGTCTTCTTAGAAAGTTGCCCTAGGCCCATTTTCCTTGTACCTGGTACTAGGCACTTCTTTGAATAAGAATGAACCTTGTGCAATCCCTATTATCCTTAGTGTACTAGCTTGGCCCTCTTTTCCTCGTACTAATGAAAGGGAATTCAGTTGATCCCTCGTAATGGGCTTGATCCTCAGAATGGTTTGGTAGCGACTTAAGTTCTGAATCGTCTCACTCTTCTTAAGGATTCCCTCACTCTTCCAGTTGAGGAAGAAAGTCAATGAACAAGGGATAAAGTAGGAGAATGAATTCCATCTCTCACTTTTAGGATAGGTTTTCTCATACGAGGGTATAAAAGCATTAAGAAAGTCATGATTCAACGGGCTTGCGAGGAGAAAGAAGACTAAACTCTTAGCAAGGAGTGGATATGAACTGGGTAATGATAACCCCTATCTTGCTATTTTCCTGTGGAGTTTTAGAGCTTGAGATAAGGCTAGGCATTTCAGTAGATCAATCATCGCAGGTCTCTCTTTCTTAGCTCAAGTATGCTATTGACATACTTTCAGAAAAATGGATCCTTGACTGCGGATCCAAAGGTCAAACTTCTACCCCCGCCCTTGTTTGATCCAAGCAGGGAATCAGCCCAATAAAGAGCATTAGGCTCACTTGGGTCCCCACCCAGTTGAATTAAAGAAGGCATTCCCTGAGTCATCTTTCTCTCTCGTCTATAGCCTTCATTTTTTTTCATGCGCACTAGTAAATGGTGGGTTCCATGTCAATCCTTGGATTCTAATTTCTTTATGTCCCAATCCGTTTAGAGGACTCATTCATTCCACTTATCAAATAAATCAAGACACTAGCAGTATGCGTCATCAGAAGAGGGAGAAGTGGCTCTGGAATTTCAGTCTTAGAAGAGGAGGAGAAGGTCTTGCTTATCTCTGGGAATGAGCTCCTAAGCCGCAGTCTCTTATTTGACTATTTTCTTCTTTTCAACTCATCACAAATTACCATGATTCTAAAATGATTTATAGACCTCACAATTCTTCTTCTCTTTAAGTGGTCCAAAGGCGCGAAGCGAAACGACTGTTAAGGAGTGCAATTTGTTTATTTTACCATATGTCCTTCGTCCTTTCAATATTCTTTTCTCTCGTTTCTTCTCTCCTTTCGGTCAAGCCTTTTTTGATTTTCTTCAAAGTATAAAGATCAGAAGACCTATATACTCCTCTGCTCCTATAGTCCTCCGAACCAAGATTTTTTTTTCCATATTTGAAGTAGCAAAATAGCTAAATCTTCCCCTTCTCTTGTGCCTTTCCTCTACAATGATGACTCTTTCTGTTCGATCTACCTAATTTGCTTTATCCTCCTCGAGTTGAGCTTCATACCTTTGGGATACCTTCTATACAATTACGGGATGATAGAAAGGTTCTGTTTTCTCTAGATCGAAGGATGTTATCTTACCTACCCCTCTATGAAGCCTATTATTTCCTCTTGGTCTCAAATTTTATCCTCTTCTCCAACTACTACGTGGGAAAGAGAAATTAACCGATTCAATACCAAAATCAGACCTCTGCTCTGGGGAGTATATTATAACCGCTACGTAGGCCCATTGTTTCCTATTAAAAGACTTAGAGAGAGGAGCTCTCTCCTAAACTAATCATGAAACCGAGATGGGCCCTCTTCTTGTCGCAAGCAAGCTGTCGATGTTAAGAAATACCTCTTTGAAGTAGGAAAGGAATAAAGATTAGATTAAAGGTCAAATCCCACTCAGCGAGGAAGAAGTTTGACAATCCGAAACGGAATAAAAAGAAGATGAGTGGTCCTATGTAGCTTAATAGCCTTTTACGCAAGGTAAAGATTTAGTACAATTCACATTAGTCCATCAATGAACAAGGCTCGACTGAAAGGCGAGAAGAAGTCATAATCAGAAAGCCTAAAAAAGGTCATAATATCTTATAAAGAAAATTAAGGAAAACGGAGCAGGATAATCAAGAAGAAAGCTCCTAACCTTTGATTTATGGGGAGTAGAGCGGGATAATCAAGAAAACACTAAGCAGAAGACGGAGCAGACAGCAAAATTTGAAGGAGTACTATAAATGAACGAGATTGATGCCTCTAGAAAGCCTAAGGACGAAATGAAGAATTGAATAAAAGAACGAGTACGAGACCTAAATTCAGATAAAGGGTCAAAGAATTTAACATAAAGCAAAGGCCAATTCAATTACTCTGGATGAGTTCTAGAGGTCTCAACTGAAAGGAGAGTGAGGCGCAAATAATTTACGAACACAGTCAAAGAATTCTCGAAGAAGTTTAGGTTTTCATTCCACTCAAAAAAGTCTGGCTAAAAACAAAGGCTCAAAAAATTTGAGATGACTCACGAAGCGGGCACTTCCATATATATTAGCTTTCTTTGAACAATTTAGATGTAGAAAAGATGGAACTTAAAGAATAGGATAAGGGAAAAGAATTTGCAAGTGGACTTTATTCTTCAATATTCTTTGAACTCTTTATTCACTTCGTTGTGCTCCTTCACATTAAAAGGATAAGGACTTTCTCTTTCGTTCCACAAATTCTTTGCACCTCTTCTTTCGTTTTGAGTCAAGCTATTAATCTAAGGGCTCCTTTGACTTAGAAGAATAAGAAATTTCGCTTTCAAATTCTTCTTAAATTCTTTGATCCTAGAAGATGAATATGGATTTCTGACTCATCCTACATAGCTTAATTAGGCACCTCAACTCCTATGGAGCCTTGTTCATAGATTTAGTCTCACTCTCCTTTCAGTCAAGTCTCTGAATAGATGAATATGATCTTTTTCATTGAGGACCCCTTATAATTAAAGCAAAGGTTTAGCTTCATTCATATGACCTACAAAAGAGGCTCAAAGAACTTGAGAAGCGAATACTCGTGCAAGGGCAATCAATGAACAAGGGTAATTCAAGGTCAAAAGTCTATCCTAGGATTTCTATTCCATACTCAGGATAGGTTGGACCATACGCAACATCTTTAACTTAGTGGATCAAATAGGTCCTCCGAACTTCTCAACCCTTGTTCATTGATTCAATCGAGACCTCAGTCGTCATGAAATTCCATATTCACCTAATCCATTCATTCCACTGATTTAATAGAACTTATGAATTCCACTTATTTGATCCACTAAAGAAAAGGTGTAACTCAATTCAACTCCTATGGAGCCTTATACCACCATAACATTCAAGTTCCATTATCAGACTTCGCTCTGCTTCATTTGCAGGGGAGAAGATGGTAATTTAGTCAGTTCATAACATGTAAAGCAAGGTTCAAATAAAAAAGACAACTCATCTGGAGCTTTATTTGATGCTTCCAGCTAAGCACCTTGAGGCAGAGGCGACTAATCACTTATGGCGAAGCTGCGAGTGAATTAGCAAGTGAATGAACAAGTCATGTTCCTAAAAGGACCTCTTTGTTTGATTCTCTTCCCCTATCCTTTCCCATACATTGGGTGCTCCCGCTTAACTAAGACTCTTTATTGAGAAATGCTTTTCCGTTGAGCGAAGCTGCTCACCTATCCTAATCAGGCCTACTTAAATAGCTTATGCTTACTAAGTCTAGTTTACAAAAAGAGGGCTACAACAAGCTCAAATTCTTTGAGCCTTTGTTTGTTATGGGTCGCGCCTCACCGCAGGCACTAAATGAATGAAATGAGTCGAGATCTTCCTTCCCCCTTCTGAATTCCCAAGAAGTTGCCACTAGTTTAGAAGACAATTTTGACCATCCCACCCAGAGCCTATATAAGGGAAGGAACTTTAGTCTACAAAAAACTAGCAGAGCTTTAGCCATTGGACTGCATCCAGATACCTTAATCGTCACCCTTTTTTTGCTTTTTGTTCTTCTCATTTGGCTAGTGGAAACAAATTCCTTTCGGTAAAGATACTTTATTCAACTCAAATTCTTTGAACCTCTCCTCTGAAGTCGACCCTTATAATTGAAGGAAGCAAGTGAACCTATACGAGAGTGAGGAAGATTCACCAACAACTTCCCGCTTTTAATGTCCCACGATTCTTTTCGTTTAGAAGTTGAAGCAAAAACAAAGACACAAAGAATTTGCGAAGGGGACATGAAAAGGCGAGAACTTCTAATTCTCCCCAAGTAAGATTTAAACCCACGACAAGTCAATTAACAGCCGACCACTCTACCACTGAGCTACTGAGGAACAAAGGCCAAAGAATTGGAGAGGAAGCCCACTCTCCTTCTTTGGACCAACTTCTGACTGAAGAAAAAAAGGTGATGGATGAAAGGAAACTGAAGAAAGAGAAAGCCTACCATGATAAGGATGCCTTAGAGAAAAGGTTAGGATAGCAAGCCTCTCCCCCAACCAAAGAGCCTTCAAGACAAGGGGGCGGCCATCCACTCTCTAAATTCATATTGAGAAATTGATCTGTGCATCCTGTCAGTTTGCTAAGTAGATTCACTCTACCGAGAGGCAGCAAAGGTTGGAACTATTCCTTCCAAAAACAAATGACCTACCTCTCATCCTAAAAGTGAGTAGGTATGAAAGAGTCCCTTCTCTATCTCTCCAAGTTTCCACTACTAAGTAGCGCTTTTGCTATTCAATCATAGAATTCGGTCAAGCTAAAAAGCCCTCTTAAAAATTTTTTGTGCCTTCTTTCTTTCTCAAATTCGACCTTTCTTACTTGTTGGTTCAACCTTTTGGGATATTTGAAGAAGTGCAGACAGGTTTGAAACCCTATCCAAGGCCAAGGTGATGGTCTCTTACTCGATCCCGATTTGTCTTATTGTTATGCTATCAAAATTAAAAAAGAGAGAAAGCTAATCTAGTCCAAGAAGAATGGAATTTTAATATCAAAAGGAACCTACGAAAAGAAAAGGAAGAAAGAGGACATTAAGCTTTCCACTAATTGGAAAGACTCTTGACTTGAAAAGGTAAAGACTTCCAAGTCAAAGAAGAAAGATGTGGAATGAGACGGAGGGCTCAAGGTGCAAAGGAGCAACACCAACTAAAGAAAGCTAGTAGAAGAGACAGTTCAATCAGGAATTTGACTTCTTTCATTGATTCATTCACGATATAAGCTTTACTCAAAGAATTACTTGCCTTGATGCATCCTTTCTTAAAAGATGTTTTAACGCTTCATTCCCTTCATCCGACTTTCATGTGAGAAGGATGCCGCCAGTGTGAATCTGATCGAGCCCATTACTTATAGCTTTACCTCTCTATGATTCTCAACTCTAGGTCGTATTATCATCTCCCATATTGGTCGGGTTAGCAAGATAATGAAAGAACAAACGAAAAGACAACTCCTACAAATCCTTGTTCACTGTGATCTCTTTCAGATCTCTGGTTCATGCTTTCTATTTGAAGAATGAAGAAAGGGAAGAGGCTTGAGGTCTAACCTCTGAAGTAGGATTGATAAATTGTGCCCTACTAAACTAAAGAAAGGGTAGCTGCTAAGAATCCTATGATGTAGAAATGGAAGAAGAACTGCGACAAGGAAGACGAAGCGATCAAGCAAGACTATGGAGAGGGATCACATACCTGCACCCTCTTCCCCATAGAGGGGTTGAGCCCTTTCTCCTAGGCGATTCCCCTTTCTTTGATGAGAAGAGCTGACGATTGATCTTTCAATCTGAGCCTCTCTTTCCTTTTACCACCTAAGTCTCTTCTTCTTTAAGTCTGAAGGCACAAAGCGAAGCGACTGGGAAGGAGTGCAAAGATGACCTTTCTTCTGATATCCAAAATTGCTCACACTTTTTTGTAACCTTGTTCATTGACTTTCTTCCTCTTTCTCATTCTAGAATCGAGCTTAGCTCTGATCAAAGAACTTTCTAGTGTAAACTCCTAGAACTTGCCTTCGCACCCCTACGTGGGCCAGCCAAGTTCGAACTATATATATTTTACTCTCTAGCTTTCGAGCTCGTACATCATCAAATTCATGAAAATAGAATGGAAGTTTTTGCGTCTAGAAGATTACACGTCTAATCAAGAAAAGTAGGGTGACTTTCTGAAAAAATCGATGCCAACTCAATTGAATCCAACCTTGGAAAATTGAACAAAGAGCGCTAGGCTGGGATTTTAACTCCTCGCTATCCTTTTTTATCTTTTAGGGGTTTGTGCCATTGCAAGACCTTTTCTTCTTTCCTTTTCTTCTTTCATCCCTCTTCTTTCTTAAAAATGTGTAAGGACAAAAATATTGGAGAGAAATAAGTTTATTTGATGCAGAAGTTGATAGAGTAAGGGGAATTGAGTCGACCAGTCGCTCAAGCTTCCTTTTACTTTTCAAACTTCCACATGAAATGATTGAGGTTCTGATTCTTTCTCAGTATGAAGGCTACCGAGAACGAAAGATGAATCTTAAAAGTGGGAACTCCTCGGTGCCAGGATTGGAGTGAGGTATCTTCGTGAAAAAGAAAGGATTCCCTTTAACCATTTCCCCATCACTCGCTCGATCAAGGGTCTGAGAGGTGCCTTTATAGGGCTTCATTCTCTGAGTAGAACTTTCCATGAGACCTTGATTCAGAGCGCCCATGTAGCAATTTGGGTAAGCCACAATCGGGTGCATGAAAAGTGAACAGGAAAGGATTCTCGAAACCCTTGGTCTTTTAGTCCTTGTTGACTAAGATGTTTCTTTCCCCTATCTCTGTAAGGCCTATTCCAAGGTCGCTAGGATCATGGTTGAGGAAAATAGGAAAGAATAAGCGTCTACCTTATAATTCAGTGAGGAGGTTCAAAGAATATTGGACTAAATTAGAGTTCTCCATTGAAGGTAGCCTAGTGGAAGAAAGCCCTTCTGATCCTAGGGGACTTAGTGAAATAGGGGTCGCTCCTTAACCGAGTATACTTTCAGGGACTCATAACTAAAAGAGGAATCGAATCTGTCAGGGAAGGTATAAAGGGAGGAAGAGCAAAACAAGAGAATCATAGGCACTTCAAAGAAAGGTTATGCAATAAGAATGTTTTAGGGCTATGATCCTTCAACCCTTTTGAAGATGAACTCTTAGATCCTAGGCTTTCTTCCTTCAATTTGACCCGAGGAAACTTTAGTAAAGAAGCAGAGCAGAGTAGCGGAGTGGTGGGTTCGCCCTTTTATCCAGTGGAGCAGCCACTAGACACCTTCCTTTTTCTTTCTATTTTTCAGCATAGCGTAGCGGAACTATTAATCTAAGGGCTACTTTTAAGGATAAGTTCACTTTGTCCCTCTCCTTTCAATCAAGTTATTTCATAACCTTAGGAAGCCTTTGTTTTATCCAGCAAAACGTTTAAACAACCACTTTCTCCCTTATTAGAAGCATAGGTGAAAGCACTTGATCCTGTATTTATCCAGAGCGTAGCGGACAGCCTGAAACTCAAAATCCCAGACCAGGTCTTAACCCATAAATTATGCCAAACCAACAGTGAACCAATAAGGAAAAGAAAAGAATACACTCAAAAAGAAATGAAACCAGAAAATCTATCAACCTAATGGGGAAAAGAAGAGGAATTAAACAAGATAAAAAGGGAAATCATAAGTTGGGAACCTAAAAGGCAACCAGAAGTTGGGAAATTGAAAAAATGGGGTATTTAGGGGTCAAGTTGGTAAATGAAATCAACCAAAAAGTGAACCATAGGTGGGGTTAACCCAGACAATATGTGAACCAATAGGGAAAATCAGAGGAATTCACCCAATACAACAATTAAATATATGAACCCCAAGAATGCATCAAAAAAAAAAAGAATGGGAACGCGAAAAAAATTCTGAATGTGAGGCAAAAGAAGCAATGTCCTAGAATCCCACCTAGCGGTAAGATAAATGAAAAAGGAAAAGACAAGGAAGAAGCAATGCGATGGGGAAATCTAAGGGTTGTGAGAAGAAAGAGAAATGACACCCAACTAATATCTCCTTGTAAAAGCAATAGGTTTGATAGTATAAAAATGATAGGTTTGATCTCCTATATCAGGAGAGGTTTGATCATATGAAGAGAGGATTCAAATCTCCTTTTTTTTTAGGAATTATATATTCGAGCATAGACCTAATCATTTTTTGGCTAATTTTATCTTGTTCAAAAAATTGTTTAGAGGATTGGGAGTAATCTTTGTTCTTTTTTATTTTCAATGGTGGAAATTGTTACCAACATCAGCCGATATATTTGAATAACGTAGTTCTGCTCTGATAGCACAGAAAGTAAAATGCTTTCTCTGAAGGATCTTTCTCTACGAATTCAAAAATTGCTTTGTTTCCTTTCGATTCTCATTTCCAAAGAATGGAAGGAACGTTGCATCCATTACTTGGTAGCCGTTAATACAGCAGGAAGGTACACTTCCGTTAGTCAGATCCAAAACGCCTTTATGGAGTGGGATTCCTGTAATGTGTCTTTTCCAAAGGTTTGGAGTCACCTATGTGGTTTCATTCTCTCTGTGGACAAGAGCCCCTACGTTTTGGGGTAGTTTTCTCTACATCAAATACAGCATGAGGCTAATGTCGTAGCAAAGAAAAAAAACATGGTTAAGCTAGAGAGACTATCTCTCAAAAGATGAAGGAGTTCATACAGTGGTCCGAGGTTCTTCATGATGAGGAGCTAGTAAAGCAACTTTGAGGTTGAAAATACCTATCTATAAAGGAGAAGTGGAATACTCTTCAAAGAGACAAAAAGCTCATAAAGCATATGCTTGCTGAGAACATTATCAGTTATCTTTGGATAAAAGGGTGGCCCCAGGCGTACTATCATGAGGAATTCAATGAATTTGATTTACTCCAATGAAAAATAAGGAAATTACTCCAGTACTCCATTACAACAATGAAAAACAAGAAATTACGCCAGACCAAAACACCTTTCCGAAAAACCTGACCAAATACTTGACAAAAAAAGAAAAGAAAGTGGGGCATTTTACACCTAACTTAGATGAGTAAGACTAGCGCGACAAGAGAACGAGCTTTCTCTTAGTATTACGGAAGGATCAGTTCCAGCAGACGGAGTTTTATCCCTTTTCCGAAAGGATCAATTCCAGCAGAGAGACTCAGTCAAGACCAAAGGAAGTTAGCCCTTCTTCCTCTTCCTATGGCTTCACTTTCTTCTTGCTTTGACTTTTTCTTCATTTGCTTTGGGTTTGGGTTTCTTGGAAATGCCATTAGCCTTCTCAGCCGCATTCTTAGCCTTCTTAGTCGCATTCTTATCCTTCTTAGCCGCCTTCTTAGCCTCAGCCTTGTTATTGTAGAGAATGGGTCCTACATTAAGGGACTGACCCATAGGTTCCTTCCTATTTGTCCTCTCTTTAACTCTCTTTTTCATATTTGATAATCAGATTAGCATCTTCCGATCCTAGATCAATGACATTTATAGGTCGGGTGTCTACCCAGAAACGATTGGAATCAAAGACATTCTCTCTTTTTTGACTTTTAGGTAAAGCTAGTTTGAGATAAGTTCCTTACTCAAAATCTGGAGGTTTTTCCAATCTATTCTGAAATTAGCCTCGAAAGGTATCTCCTTTGTGAGGGATGGATCCTCTAATGTCTTTTCAAACCATTTAGTGTCACTAAGTCCTTAGCTAGACCCTTGTGCTTTACTATCTTTGTATCGTCTTCGATAGTGAAAGTAAAACTTTCAGGTGCTAAGAAGATTCGTTTGTTAACATGGTGTTCAAATTGAAACTTACCTAGTCCAGTGGAGAGATTCAATCTTCCAGTAGAGGACTACCCAACACTATAGAGTCGGTATCTGTATAGTAGCAGTCAGGTCGAGAAATGTAGGGATATATATAGATACGAGCACAAGCTGTTATAGCAGCAGCTATATGAACAGCAGACATCCTAGGTGTTTTCCACTCTAAGTCGTCCACTATGTTACCATTTACTATGTACTTGACAATGTAGTAATAATCGGCGAGCTTTTCCGCTGATATGAAATTATCCTTTTTTAGGAGTACTTTGTATTGCTTACGATTGCATATTTCGTATTGCTTACAATTGCATATTTCGATACTCTCTAGATTGATATTTAATCTTTCGTATAAGGAACTCACTAAAATCTTGTAAGCCCAAGTCATGGGAGCATCTTCTCTTGTACTGACCAAAGCATTTTTTATATTTCTTTTTCTGTTTTCAAAATTGTTTTATACTTTGCAAATATTTTGCTTATTTGTTATATTTAAAAAAACAAAAAAAAATAATCATGGAATATTTGGCCATTGGAGCCGAATACATGTAAAATTGAAGCTTATTGTCCCTTTTTAAGTAAAATATGGTAGATTTAAGCTTTTGATGTTATTGGGTGTATACATAAGCCACATAGGCAGAAACCTCTTTAATCATTGAGGCCAGATCAGACCATTTGATAGTAGGCTTAAATTAAATAAAAGACCAAAACCCACAAAAATACCACTCTTGAACCTCATGTTGCCTATGGAGTATTTCGTAACCTCAAAAGAATTCCGAGGGCATGCTGAATACGACTCCCCATACTGATTGTTTTTCGGCTCCCCACACTCAAAAGTCATCAAGTGGCTAGAGCCACAAACAATAAAAACTTCTAATAAAAAACACCGAAGCAAAAATAAACGATTAAACGAATAAAAGCAGCAAAAATACCCAATGGTATGTTATGTGAAAGATATTTCTAATCTTAGTAGCCTTTTTTTGTTTGTGAAACAAGATGGAGATGCAGCCTTTTCTTTCCACATTCAAACATGTCTATAAAAGTTCTAAAAACCATATTTGAAGAAGAGGTGTATTGAACTTTACAAAATTCAGCTTTTCCTACAAATAACAAGCTACTTTAGTTTCCAAAACCCTGATCTCCCCCTACCTTCTTCTTCCCTTTTTCAAGGGGCTCAAGAGTTTACCTACAGCCATTTCGGGATAAAAATCCGGCTTGCCCCGTTATCAAACTAAGAGTTGGGTCATATTGTTAGCTGCATTTGCATTGATATCAGTAAAAATGCAAAAACCTAATATGATTGGTGAGGCCAAACAAAAAACTCGGTTGCTTGAGGTCCCATGGTCCCTGGTACTGCAATCCCTGGGCTGGTCGACTCCGATGAACCGATGGCATTAGGTTGAAGATGATGGAAGTAGTTATGGTGATACAGCACAGCTGCAGTGTCGTATGGAATACCACAAGGGATCGGCGGGACAGCTTGCATGGCGGTGCCAAAGTTGATATTGTTGCTTCCACTGCTACATTGGATTGCTTGATCGTGATTTGGAATCGGCTTCTGATCGGATTCCAGGCAAAGCTTCAGCCTCTTTGCTGCTCCTCCGATAGGCAGTGCACTCTTGGCAATAGCTTCCACATCGTATCGATTCATCTCAAAGTTCGTCACAGCATTCAAACCTCTAAACTTGATTGCTGCTATATCATAAGCCTCGGCTGCTTCTTCTTCAGTAGCTGCAAGACAAGGGCCAAGTTAGCATTTCAAAACTAACTCTCAATGCATCAACTTGACACAAATAGACCTACCGAACGTCCCAAGATACAAGTCCTTGTTCCCAGCAACACGACCAATTCTCGCCTGCCATCGACCCTGTTGGTGATGCCTTGTTACACCTCTATAAATAGAAGCACCTCGCGAGAAACCACTGCTCTTTCTGAAGTCCAAACAAACACTTTCAGCAAACAAAGAAACACAACACCCGAAACAAGAAACAAAAGAACAAAATACCCCGAGAGTTACCTTCGCAAAGAAGCGATAAATTCTTGCTTGGTGACAAGTTTCATTTCTTCTAATTCCTTGGCATAATTCGAAACCTAAGAAACAAAATCAAAAAATGATAAACAAATACTAAAAAGAAGAACATTGTTGATATACATGCAGAAACAAGAGCACTATGAAGTAGATACCATAATATATAATTTATGGAAAAGAGAGAATATGTAATATTTACAGGAAAATTGGTGGTTGCTGTGGGACCCCAGTACTTCAAAGCTGCCAAATCATAAGCCCTAGCTGCTTTTTCCTCCTTATCATACCCACCTGGACATTTACATACATAAAATATATAAATATAAATTACAAAATCAATAACATAATTTCAAAGAAAAAAGGGAAAATTTTCCATACCTAAGTAAACTGAAGAACAAAGGGTTGGAATGTGAACAGGAACAGAAAAATCAGCACCGCAGATTTTATGCAAAAGAAAATTCAAAAAGCTCAGCTCAGTAAGTCGGCAAACAAACATACTATTGAAGTAAAGGTCAAAGTTTTAGGCTAGTCAAAGAAATCAAATGTCATAAATTATGACTCAAATAGGCAAATTAATTAAATAGTAAATCACGTGATTAGCATGTGAAATCAGTTTAATTAGCCTCATTAGTATATTGTATATACCCCCCCCCCCCCTCCCTCCTCCAATTTCTCTCCCAACATTCTAAATTCTAATTTATTTACTTTCCTTACATAATAGTATTCCCCCAACAGAAACCAAGAGTGTTTAATTTCATTTGCCAAACAAGAGGTCATCACTAATTCCAATTCTCCGAACCATTTCATCATTTTATTGTAAAACCAAAATTAAACAATCACTTCATAATCATTTTTTGTGTTCCTACACTAACATTGAATTAACACCATTGTAATTTGCAACTCCTCCAATTCTACTCGTCATCAACATAGATATTTCCCGAAACAACCAAAAGAAGTTACGCTCGACATCTCAAACCCCTTTATTTAATATTATTCACACACTCACAATTACAACCCGCCTATATCCCTACAACAACATTTTGAAGTCTTGGAGAAAACTCAAATGATATTAATTAAATCTTAAGTGGGTGACTACAATTAATTGAACTCGAAACAACAGAAAAGGATAGAAATAAAAAAGGGGGGAAATGAAATGGGTTGGTGTGGGATAGGTATTGTCAAATCTTGAAAGAAAGAAAGAAAAAAGAAACCAATGAAGGGGAAAATGGTGGTGGCTTGGTCAAACCCTAGTTTGGGGATGAAGAAAGCAAAAGCAAAAGCAAAAGTTGAAGGTTAAAAACTCTTCAGAGAAAACAGATAATATGATCAGAGAGACAGACTAGTGTTTCAGACTCATGGATGGATCCCTCTAATTTAATTAATCTAATAAATTATAATTAAAAAATAAAAATAAAAACAAGCCTCTATTTCTTTCTCTGATAAATAGCTGTGGATGGGAGTCGCATCAAAGTGACTACTAATTAATTCTCTCAATACAGAGAAAAATAAATAAATGAAGAGTTTAGAAAGAGGCAGATATGAAACAAAATGGCGGCACATCTGATCAAATCAATCAACAAATAAAAGAAAAGTAAAAAATTTGGAAAAAAAATAAAAAAAAGAAGGAAGAGTTGGAACTGAAAATGGGAAAGTACACATTACATATACCATCAGTCAATCATCATAATAAAAAGACTGATGATAAATAAGAGCTCAAGTTTTAATTTTTTAAAAAAATTATTTATATCCCTTTTCTTTTATTTTCTTTTCTTTTCTTTTCTTTCAGATCCACCATTAAATGAATCTCTGAAGCTCCCTCATGCATGCAAAAGCCTTTCTTTTTCGATTTTCTTTTTTTTCTTTTTCAGCCTTTCTTTTCTTTTAGAATTTGAAACGAAAATTAAATGAAAAAGAAAAGGAAGTTAATATTATATTATATAATTAAAAAGAGAGGGAGAGAGAGAGAGAGTTAACCTTGACGTCCTTTCCTAGCCTGACCCTCTCTTCTACAGCTGTTATCCCATAGATGCGCTTCGTATCTACCCGTCCATCTGTGCCTGCATCCACACAATCAAACACCAACATGTTTCATCTTCTTCGCTTTCCCCTTTTAACTCAAACTCAGTAGTGACTTTCTTCTCTAATACCCATCGTTAGTACTTTAAAAAAAAAAATCGGCTCTTTAATCACTCGAAAAGTAAACTAAGAAGCTTATGAAATAGGGTGGTATAATAATAATAATAATTAAAAAGAAGAAATAATATCAACACCCATTTCACAAAATCACCATTAAAAATTTTAGAAAAAAAAAAAAAAGCAAGAGAGGGAGAAATAAGAAAGAAGAATGAAGAAGCCACCTAGTGACTCCTCTGTAAATGGAAGTTCTCTGGCCAAAAGTGTCAGCAATTTTCTTAGAAGAATCAGAATCGACAGCAACGACAGGCGCAGGAGCAGTGTCGGAGGATTGAGCGACGGCGAGAGAGAGAGCACCGGTAGAGAAAGAAGGGAAATCATTATTGGTAAGAGAAGAGTCGATAGAATGAGCAGAAGGGATATGGGTTGTAGGAATAGAAGCAGAATCATCAACTTCAGAGCCAGAGTTGGCTGAGAAAGCTTGGAAAGCAGCAATGGTTTTGAGATCTTGTTGGTCATGAGGGAAGTAAGGAGCGGAAGCATGGTCATAAATATGAGTTAAAGAGGAATCTTGGGTGTCGGTTTGACTGTCGGAATATCGCACCATAGGAGAAGAATCGCCAAGGAAATCTTCAAGTTTGGGTTGATGATGATGATGATGATGATGGGCTTGGGTTTGTGGATGAAGAAAAATAGTGGTTTGGTCATCTTTGACAGCAGCAGCAGCTTCTTCTTCTTGATTGTTGAAGAAAAGTTGAGATGATTTAGAGTGAGAATTAGCAGCATTATTGTTACTCCAACCTAAACAAAAAAAACAAAACAAAAAAATTTAATGATATAAAGGTATATGGGTAATGTAATTGAAATGAGTGATATAGAGAGAGTTATACCATGATAGAAATTGTCGAGAAGATAGTGAGGGGAAGGGGAGGAGGAGGAAGAATCAAAAGGGAGGAAGGGGGAGTCAGAAGAGCGAAGCATTTCAATGGGGGAAAGGGAGAAGGAAAGCCAATTAGTGGCAGGAGCCATGTAATAGTAAATATTAGTGATGAGTGTGAGAAATTGATGAAAGAGTGGAAAGAAGGAGATTTAAAATGATAAAAGAGAGAGGAAAGTGGATTAGGGGATTCCCATATCAGGAAAATGATGAAGAAGGAAGAGTAGTATTACGAGAATCACGAAGAAGAAAAAAGATGCATGCAGAAACAAAAAGAGAGATGAAGGGAAGGAAGAAGAAAGGGGGGAGGATGTGGAGATGAGTTATAAGGGGAAGAGGAAAGCGGTTCGAGTTGCTCTCAAAACCCAACCGGCATTCAACACAGATAGAGAGAGAGAGAGAGAGAGAGAGAGATGACTTTTGGCACTGCCGTGAGGAAATTTTGTCTGAAACAAGGTCGCGAAACATCCGGGCTAGTACTGCAAAATGTAGCTACCACTATATCACCCAACCAAATATTTTTTATATCCAATTTTTCAAATTAACTATAATACTTTGTACCTTTCTTTTACATATCCTTCCTTTTATTCAAGATTACTATTAGGATTGTATTTATCAAAATAAAAATTCATTGTGGAACATTTTTAATCATTTAATATTTTTCATAAATTTTATTATATATTAACAAGAGATTTGCAAAAATAACAAAAGTACTTGTGGTAATAAGTTTCGTTACATTTTTTAAATTGTAAATATAGTAAATTTTAAAATAGATAACTCTATGATAGTTATTGGATAGTTGTTTGATAGTCGTTTGATATTATTAATTACTTTTCATATTTGTTATATTCGCCATATGCTAAAAAGGTTGCTATGAGCGGTTTTTTTTTCTAAATTTTGTTGATATCTAATGCAATTTTCCTTTATTGATTGATCTAAAATAGCTTTCAAATTATTTTTAGGTTCATGTTCAAACTTAAACTTTGCTTCTTTTAACTTTTATCAAATCATCTAGGATAGTTGCAATTATAGTTAGTTATTAGATTCAAAATAATTAATATAGCAATATAGTGATATTTTAAAAATATTGTTAATATAGCACAATTTTTAAAATCTATCAAATATGGATTTAAAATATTAATCTATCCCTAACAAATCGAAAATCTAACACTGACCATGTTTACTATATTTGTAATTTTATTAAAATTTTACGATATATATTATTATTATTTTTAAGATTATTATCTTATCATAATCATTCATATTATTGCAACAAAAAAGTTAGTTATTGTAACTAAACCACAACAATTTCCTATTAATTTTATCAAACAACATTAATAGTTCCGTATGCTTTTATTAAACTATTTCATTTTAATTTTTAGGGCTTTGACATTACTTCTTTGGTTAGAAAAATTAATTGAAATTACATGGATTTATATTAGGCACAACTAAGGAAATTCAAAGTACTAAACTTGCAATTAATCTAGTTTTGTTTCAATTTTATGTTATTTAACTCTCATAAATTTTACTTGTGAACTTTCAATTTTTACAAGTTTAAATTCTGTACTTATTTAATAATTTGTTTTAATTTTCTTTAAAAAAGAAAAAAAAAAAAAAAAAAAGCAAAAATAATCCTTGGCGGCCTTAAACGTCCAACGAAGAATAAATAGCAAATATATATTCAAAGTATGCAATATAGACATATTCAAAGTATCCAAGTAGAAATATTTTAAAATAAATGATAATGGGTAAATCATATTTAAAAGGTTTAGAGAATAATTTTATAAAATAAAAAAGAAGTAACTTATTTTTTCTTTTTTGGTAGGAGTAAAATTTAAATTAAAGGATGAAACTCACTTGACCAATGAATTAGAGTGCTAATTTTACCCACCTGTCATGCATGCATATCACCTACTTATGACTTAATTACTTCTCGTGAGTCCGTGTTGTTTATTCTGTTCTGTGGACCTTTTCTTTTTTTTTCTTTTTTTTTTTTTTTTTTTTTTTTTTTAATATTTCATTTATTTTCTATTTCTATTATAATTATTATTTTGTTTAGTGGTGCGTTTAAAGATGAAATCAGGGGAATGGCAGTTAAAAAGAGAAGAAAACCAATGAGAAAGATATCCTTTAGTTGTACTTATTTGTTTTTTTCTCTTTTTGACCTTTTCCTTTTCATGAATTTCACGTCCCATAACTTATCCAATTAATTAATTTTTGATTGTTTTAGCAAAATTTCGCATTCTATCTAGAATATGTTTTGGTTGGTTTATATACATGGTATGATAGTTCAATATTACTTTATTTGTAAAGTATTTTTATGGGATATTCTTAAATATAGTAAGATAAATTAACATATAGCATAATTTTGTTACTTTTTATCAATATAATCGATAGAAGTATACAAGTGTCTATTAATATCTATCATTACTAGAATCTGAAATTTTATTATATCTCGTAAATATTTTGTCAAATTTACCATTTTTTCTAATTTTTCTATATTTTTGTTTTAAATAATTTTTAATTAGATATATATTAAAGGAATAGAATTTGATGCAAAAATTTGAAGATTTGGGTAAAGAGATTAGAGAGACATTGTCAATCCAATTAGTACAATGAAAGCTATTTGAGTAATCTATGTAATCATGCATATATAATAATGTTAAATAGACTTTAATTAAATGCACATTATTCCAAGATAAATTAAAAGGAAATCTAAATTAAATTAAAATTTGAGAATAATTTATAGATATTATTTTGATCGAAAAGTCATAGTCGAAAACAAAAAATAGTAATGATTAACTAACTACGTGATTGTTATTGGTTAAAAAAAGAATTATAAATAGATGAAACCAAAAACAGATCATCTACCATGATAGTACAAAAGTAACTCTCGTACAATTCGAATCAATTTCCGATGCTTCGTTCCAAAAGGAGTATGTTGGCACATTTGTTAAGCAAAAGATTCGCGTTTGACAAAATAGATCTTGGAAGAATATTCTTGTCCAATGAAAAAACAATCTCAAATTGTGACCGTTTCTGTTCACTTTATTATTTCTTTTCGGCATGTTTCTTGAGAGGAATCATTTTTTCCAATTTTATAGAGAGTGAAGTCTCGCAAAACATTATGAGATATCAATTGTCGAAAACAAAACTCTAAATTATCTTTGATGTTTTTTTTATTATTTTGTAAAATAAAATTTACCTTGACAATAAACTACTTACAAGATCCAACAGTATAATTATCCTCTCGTCCTATGAGTGGTATACAGAGATCATCCATATTCAAATAGCCAAATTTTAAAATTATGCTTGAAAATTTTTGGCTTGATTATAAACAGGAGTAGGGTCGGAAACTCTTTTCGACCCTTCCGAGTTTGTCATTGTTTGTCATGGAGAAGACGAATTTTGAGGCAGAGGGAATGAAGGAGTCGAAGAAAATCAAAAGTGAAATGTGTTAGTGAGAGAAATTTTGCACTTATAGTCTTGTATGCTGTTGTTTATTTTGAATTTATATATTGATTTTCACTTATCGATTTATAATCCTGGAATTTGCTATAATATTTTGTCACTAAATGATGAATATCTCTTAATTAAAAATAACGTATAATTTAAATTAAAAAATACATATCATTTAACGACGTAGGAAAAGGAAAAAACGGTAAATACACCGTACTTAAAATTTGCCACCACCGACCACCACATGAAAACTTGAGTATCAAAAATATTTTAAAATTTTGGAAAAACGGAAGTTTTTATTTTATGCGGGGAAAAGAAACGTAAGAATTAGCTTTGGAAAGAAAAAACAAAATTGAAGTTTTTTGAAAACGTCAGCAGAAAACGGGAATCCTAGAAAAAGAAAGAGACAAGCTTTTTTTTGTTTGGTAAATTCTAGTAGTTTAATTTCATAATTTTGGATGGCAAAGGCCAAAAAGGCATACAGAAATTGAAAAAAAAAAATAATAAATTCAATTTCATATTCATCGTTCAAATTATTTTATTGTTTTAATTAATTGATTTCAGAGTACCAAACTGGGTTTGAAAATGGAATATTGGGGAGGCAGATATTGCAGAAACCACAAGCTCTCAAATGCTCTCTATTTTAATATGCATGTGCTCATTAAACTACTACCATAATAACAATAACAATACTATATAATATCAAAACTATTTCTCACACTATTCATTCATTTTTAAAATAAAATTACACTTTTTTTTCCTTTTCTCACATCCCATTGACATTATTACGATAAATTGCCCAATCCTTACACAAACTCTTTTCACATTATTGTTTCATTTTTATATCTTCTAATTTCTATATATGTTTTGTACTATTTTAATATTCAACATTTGATTGTAAAATGAAAACATCCTTTATGTATTTTTAAGCACATTATTATATACTATTTTATAGAGACCTATGAGAAGTAGAATTTGAAAGCAACCTATACAGATAGCTTTTATCAACCGTATTGAGTTGGTCAAAAATAACTCTCTAATAATCGAATCAAAATGTTACAAAGAATGAAAGCACATGTAACTTGAGAAAGTTGGGTGATCTAAATTGTGATTTGATATATAGCTAAGAGGCTCGTATTAAAGTTGCTATCTAACTCTTCTTTTAAATTATACTTTTAGTTATATTGATATTTTTACTTATATATCGATTGAAATTCATCTTAAATTTTCCATTGAATGGAAGAAAAAAATTATAAACGACAAAATTATTGACCACAATCACACAAACATAAAAGTATAAGAACAATAAAAAGACATGATATGGTAAAACAAAACTATATAAATAATAAAAAAAAATCAAACGTTTTATCAACATTATAATTAATCAAATAAATATAAGAGGATTACAAATTTGACCCGAGATTTAACAAACATTTTATATTTAACAAAATTTAGATTTAACACTTGAAGATGGTGTTTTAATGTACCATTACCTACCACAATTATATAATAAATATTTTTATATATAAATTTAAAAAATATTTTTAAAATATAACAAAATAAACTAAAATATGTACAAAATGTTTTTTATATAATTTGAAGGGACATATTATGAATTAAATACATTTAAAAAAATAACAAAATTTTATAATTGACAGAGTATTATCAATATATTATAATTACCAATAACTATAATTTATAGGCATAATTAGCATAATTTGTCCAACCCTAATTGGGGTGGGATAATAGGCAATTTTTATCAATAAAGAAAAAGTTGATAGAGAAGCTTGAATAAAACTAGTATATATATATTATATTATTTTATATTGGGGGAAGAGAATCATATTAGATTACATTATTTTGATAGAGAGAGTTATAAGATAATTAATTAATGATTTAAATTAGTAAACTTAGGCAGTAATTTTGGGAGTGCTCTATTCTATAGTTATAGATTTAACCGTGTTTGAGGGAACCTTTTCTTTCTTTCTTTTTTTTTTTGTCTTGTTCGAGCGGTCAAAGGGTACCCTACTTCCTCTGATGTATATTTTATTATGTATATTAAAATTCTTCAACTTACATCACTATTTCAAGCTTTTTCCTCTTTATTTTTATACATTATTTCATCTTCTATGTTTATTGTAAGGGAAATTCTTATATATATAAAGATAAAATAAATTCATCTTTAAAATTTCGAAGGGAAACTGAAAATGAAAAAAATGAAGTACACTTTTGTTTTTATTTTTAATCTGTAACCAAACATATATGTTTTTTTTTTCTTTTTGCTTTTAATAAATAAAAAATTAAAACCAAAAAAAAAACTTGAAATGGTTGCCAATTTAATTTTTTATTTTCTAAAAACAAGTCTATTTCTTTTTTATTATTGTTTTGCAATAATTTACATTTTTTAAAGGAGATAGAATTCAACTTTTACTCATTTCCACGTGTGTGATCACTTTTTTTAAGAATAATAAAAAAGTATAAGTTGCGAAAAAGGCCACTTAATGAAAAAACTAATTATATATGTTTTTGTCATAAAATATAAATACCATTTTCTATTTAAATTCTTCTATAAATATAAATTTTTAAAATATTGGTAAAAACTAAATAACAAACTAATAAATTTTAGGGATGGAAGTGGAGTTTACGATATTTTTTTAAATCTAAAACAAAAAAGAAAAAAGAAATCCTATTCTGTAATCGTATTTTTTAAAAAAATTAAATTTATAAACACTGCTGTCACCTTTATTTTTTTTTTGTTATCAATGTTTTAATTAAAAATGATGAATATTTTTAAAAATAGTAAAATAAACTAAAATATTTACAACATATAACAACATTTTAAATTCTATTAATGATAGATACTGATAGACTTTGTTTATCAATACGACTGATAAAAGCATATTAGTGACTATCATTATTCATAAAATCTAAAATTTTATTATATTTTGTAAATATTTTGAAATTTTTGTAAGTTTTTAACAATTTTACTTAAAAAATAAAAGAAAATTGAAAAGTAAGAAAAGAAAAAGGTTTATGTAAAAGTTCAAACCATGATATTATTTGGAAGATGGAAAATAGGGTAAAAGATGAGGAGGAAATATATTTAATTTGTAGAAAGTAAAAAAATAGAAGGAAACATAATAGTGTGGTAAGAAAGATGGGAAAAAATTAGGGAGGAAAAAAACGGTATATATCATATATGTATGGAGTAAAAAAGGGGTTGTAGACCATAGAGCGAAAAAGAGGGAAAGAAGAAAGAATTATTAGTTAGGGATTGGCACTGTGAAAACCCCAAGTTAAGTTTGTAGAAAGCAGTGCCCAATGTTTGTTTTAAACTATGTGTCTTCCACCACACCTTCCCATCTCCACCACTCCCCTCCCCCCCCCCCCCCCCCCCCCCCCCCCCCCCCCCCCCCCCCCCCCCCCAATTCCCTCCCTCTCTATTATTATCTAACATCCTGTTAAAAGATGAGCAACAACTCCCCAATGTTAGCCACAAAAAGGGTTTATAATATATATTTTCAAATTTACAACTCAACAACGCTACTTCTAATTTGAACCATAGTCTTCAACTTAGCTTGTAGTTGGTAGGAGGCTTTTGATAATTATTTCGTTTTAAAAACCAATCTTATTTAATTATTTCTATTTTTGTTAGCCTATAAAATTTAAATGGAAATTATAATTTTGATCATAGTTTTAAAATTTTATATCCACATTCCATTTTGAAGATTTTTCTTTAGTACATAATTATAAAATAATAAACTAAAAAAGATGAAATGTTATAAAATCGACACTAAATCATAAAATATAAGTCTAATAATGTCACGGAAAACTGGAAGTGCAATTTGATTGAGTTCGTAGGGCACATTTAAATAAGACTCATAATATAATTAAGATTAAATAAAAACACATAGGACAAACTTTATATTGCACATTTTTGGTTTAAAGCAAGGGATTTGTTCTGTAAATTGAACTTCCATTATTAATAATAATAATAATAATAATAATAATAATAATAATTACTATTTCCATTAAGCTTGGATTTGGATTTGAATTATTTTGAAATAGCTTTTTGTGTTATTATTATTTTTATTATTATGAGAGAGAGAGGGAGAGACAAAGTTGGGTGGAGCTGTTGGGAAATAGACCTACACAAAGCTTTGTGTATTAATTATAATCATTATCAATAATGCAACCCTTTCATTTATATAATTTCCTATTAGTGCTAATTGATTATATTTTATCAAACAAAACCAATATCTGTTTCTAAACTTGTCTATCATGTTTGGGAGTAGTTAACGTATGCAATTTTTTATGGGGTGTAATATCACTTTTTTGTCTTCAGATTTTGTATTAATTTTTATTTACTCCCGACTCCATGATGTTACCTGGTTTAAATTTTAATTTGAATTTGGTTTTGATTTAGTTTCAATTTTATATTTTTAAGTTTGATTTTTCGTTAATATTCATTTTCAATTTAATATTTTTAACTTTGGACTGCAAAGCACGTTATTATAATTTGTGGGTTACAATAAGTTGTGTGTTATCATAATCTGGGTATGAGACCAGAAAATTACAGTTTTGGAATTACATAGAAAATGTTTTGCAAGAATTTACTTTTATTTCAACACTTTTGATAAAAAAAATTCTTAAAATTAAAACACAAATGTGTTTTAAAACTTTTTCTTTAAAAAGTATTCGTACACATACAAGTTTTTTGGTTTGCCATATATACTAAAAATGTGTTTTTATTAAAACTTTTCAAAGTTGATCAGTGACGACTGGAGTTGGTTGATAGCAATTGTTAGCATTTGTTGTCGGAAGTTTGTCGATGGAGTTATCGAAGGTGGTGGCCAGAGTTTGGTTAGTGACAATCACCAGTGTCTGAAAGTGTTGGTCGATAAGCTTTCCAACACTTGAAACAAATATCTCTTGAAGTTGAAAAATAGTAAAAGCATGTGAATTATTTTAAATGCTAATTCTAATTTTCATCCCAAACTAAACATTGCTTCAAACAAGAATTGAATTATAATAGTCCACTCTCATACTCTAGGGGCAAAGATATAAATGTTTAATGCTTAAAAACCAACCAAAATTTAGACCATTTAAGAATAAAAAAGAGATTTCCTTTTAATATGCCCTGTTCTAACCTTTTGTTTTATGTAAGGGTGTATGGTATTCTTTATTTTTTTTTTTTTTGACTAATTATTTCTACAAAATTATGGAAAATATTTTCAAACATAATAAAATTATCCTGCTAAATAATAGTAATTAATATGAGATATAATTGGTATTTTATTACTTTTACAAATGAGTTGATTTATTTTACTCTAATTTACCCCAATTCTTAATTTTACTAGGCAAAGCACTAATTTCCCAACTTGAATTGGTTAAATTTAATAAACACTTAAAATACATACATATATTTAATTTCATTAAGTTGTATTAATAGTGTGTTAAATTTTCATCGAAGAGTCCAGTATTTTTATCAATATTTTCATATTTTTATGGATCCAAAATGTCAACATGAACAATAAATTTATCCAGTCTGAGAAAAGATTAAAACCAAAACAAATAACTAACAAAATCTCCGAAATGTGAATAAGTATATCTAATGTGATTTAATTTTTTAAAATATTGGATTAAATATTGAATTTTTTCAAAAACAGTCAAATTAACAAAATATTTATCTTTTATAGAAAATTGAGTGTGTACTTTTTGTCTTTTAGTAATTTTTTTCCATGGTAGCCAAATAGCTTTTTTTTTTTTTTTAATTTTTTTAGGAATCTTTAAATACTTATTTATAAATTTTAGTTTTCCAAGTGAGAAATTATAAAAAATAGGATCTTTGAAAAGTATTTACAAATTTTTTATCTTTTAATGATTTTGTTCAGTAAGTAATTTATCAATTTTTTCTATTTTTAAAAAACTTTTTTTTTTATTCTTTGTTTTTATAACTTATTTTAAAAATATTCTTCAACTATAATTATTTTCATAAAATCGAGAGCTAAAATTTTCGTACACATGTGACGTATCTTAAATATTGTGATTTCAAAGGAAAACAACTAACGTTGGAACACGTATTTGCTAAAATTTTGCAAGCTTTGGCAAATTATTGATTTGTGCAACGTTTAAGTTAATTAGTTTTGTGTATATTATCAAAATTAGTGAGTTTAACAAAGATTATATTTACACTTTTTATTACTTATTTTTTAACAAATGGATTAAAAATTGTGAACAAATGGATTGGAATTTTCCCTAGTTTATTTGGAGAATTACACATGTGGAATCTCAAATAAATAAATAAAACATAGCAAAAGAAGAAAAAGATAATAATAATTAGGAAAAGAAAAAAAACCAAAACAAAAACTTGTTCCTCCCGACCACCGGAAATTAATTGTTTAAGTGTACTCCACGCCGGAAATTAATCCATTGTTGTTTCTCATTGATTTTGACCTATTTCTATTTTTAATTCCCACCTTCCCTTGGTGGTCCATATCCTATTATTTTATTAACTTAGCTTACCCCTTTAATTTATACTCTTTAATTACCAATTCTTCAAAGTTACTTAAATTCCCTCATACCCAAATAACATCACAAACCTCTCTATATACCATTTCAAGTGCCTTTCTTAATATGTTACAAATCATCTATACAAAAAAAAAGAAAAAAAAGAAAAAAAAAGAACGAAGTTGATAAAGTTTTGAATACTATATGAATTGTCTTAATTGCTCCAATGTCACGCATTGTAATATTATATCATATAACTATCACTTGTTAGACGAATCACCATGCACTTATATGCAAATTGAGTTTTACGTCAATATGTTTGAAATGGTAATTGACATTGTCTTTTTTCTTAAACGTTCGAGGTAATAGTCGTACGCTAAAAAATATTGATAAATAGTTGATATAAAAAACTAAAAATACTTCAAACACAAATATGGTTGATCGTAAATGTCAAATTAATTGTCATGTAAGATGATATATAAATATTAACTGAATAAAGCAATTGCTATGAATACCAAAAAAAGTTGAAACTATTTACACGTACAATAAAAAAACACTTAATTGAATTATAAAAAATTTGATATATTTTATAAATAGTTTCAATTTTTTTATATTTAAAAACATTTCTATTTGTTCAATAATTAAACAATATTAGTAGTAATAGACTGATCTGAGTCATTTCACTTTTCTTATATATTGTATATGGACTATTCATCACGTTGTTAATTAGTTAGGAGATAGAACATGATATCATTTAATATATAACCCTTTATTTATTTACTTGGGTTGGTCTAATTATATTTATGGGAAACTTTCGTAAATGTAACAAAGTACCCAACTGTTTACGGTTCGTGTAACAAAAACCATAAAGTTAAGTCATTTTTTAAATATTCAAGTTTTGCCTTTTCATCTCTCTTCTCTTCCTCGCGATGAAATCGTCTTCTTCCTGCAATTTCTTTCATTTTCTTCCTGCGATTTCTTTCATTTTCTTCCTACGATTTTTTTCATATTCTTCCTGCGATCTCTTTCCTCGTCTTTCTTCTTTTATTATTTTTTTATGCAATTTCTTTTCATCATCTTTTTTATTTTTCAATTCTTTATTTATGTCGTTTAATCTGTCTTCCTTATTTTCCTCTTCTTTTTTCGATTTCTTTCCATTATCTTTCTACTTTTCATAATTTTTTTTTCGCTGTGATTTCTTTCCATTTGGTTAACCAAATCTAAATGACTGCGTATAAAAAAATAGCGAAATCTAAAAGATTGTGTATAAAGAATCTTGAAAAAAAATCATTTAGATTGGAGTAGCCAAATGTAAACTATTGTGTAAAAAAGTAGACAATCGTATAAAAAAAAATAAAAGATCGTGTATAAAGAATCTTGAAAAAAATTATTTAGATTGAAGTAGCCAAATGTAAATGATCGTATAAAAAAAATTGTGTATAAAGAATCTTGAAAAAAAAAATCATTTGAATTGGAGTAACCAAATGTAAACGATCGTGTAAAAAAAAGTAAACTAAAAAATAAATTTTCTTTAAATGATCGTGTACTAAAAGAATTAAAAATATCGTGTAACCAAATTTAAACGTAACTAAATTAAACGATTGTATAACAAAATTAAATGATGGAATTGAAAAGATAAATTGTAGTTATATCTAAACGATCACTTACCAAACAATAACCAAATGTAAACGATCGCAAATATATTAGATGCGCATTGTTGATGGCGTGGTTGACAAGAAATTTTTGATATTTTACACGGTAGACTTTTGAGCTTTTTTTTGTTTTATAAAATATTCAATAAATCGTAATGTTTTATAGTTTTTTTATATTTTTGAAAAGAACTGTTTTATGTTTGATGACGGTTATGTTTGTATGTTGGGTATGTCTTTTAAAATCCACCATATTTTTAATTAATTAATTATATTTTACTTTGATTGTAAAAGGGTATATGGTTGAATTGGGAAGGAAAAACGGAATTTGCATGGAAGAAGGAATTGAATAGATTGGAAAGTTTGAAGAGGCAAAACCGCCCTAAAGATTTCAATTGCATTTATGACAATTTGACAATTAATACAAAAAGAAAAAAGAGAAAAAGAAGAAAGTCCAATCCACCTGTGACGTGTGGATACGAGAGATGAGTATACAAACAATAGGTAGGGCAAAGTTTTGATAAGCAAAGGAGAGTTTTTTGGTAGACGTGTTTTGGGTGTGTGCTTAGTAAGCAGAAACATAAACAACAGTTGGAGTCGCGTGATTTGAGGATACTACGGCTCTACGTTTCTTACTTATTTTGACGTAATTTAGTTTCCCTATCTTCATCATACTTCATAGGGTGGTCTAATAATAATACTAATAATAATGGCGCAAATTATTTATACGAACATATTCGTTCTTCAAACATAGTCTACTTTCTCTGTATGGGACGTGTCTGCCCTTTCCCTCCCATTTTCTTTGGCCTTTCACTCATTGCCCTCCACATCTCCTTTGAGCCATTTTCTTCCCTTTCTACTCTCAACAAATCTCATCTTAATACTAACATTTTATTTTCTTTTTTGTCTTTATATACAAAGACATGTTTTTTTCGCATTTACAAATGTGTTATACAAAAGTAATATCGTCATAAAATTCAAAACAGAGTTATATATTAAAGAGTGTAAACTACAAGATAGAACAAAACTACCTTTATTTCTTATGACTGTCTTTCGAAATAGAACAAATACATCACTTAGAAAGTATCACCTATATCACAAAATCTCTACTTTGAAGAATAAACCGAACTTCTACGACTTTGTAAAAAAGAGATAAGCTTTTCGAGAAGGAAAGTACTTATGAAAAAATTAAGTTTCGATATAGAGGAGATGCATTTTTATTAACTTATTTGTGTTTTTTTGAATAGTTGTGTATTTTATTCAAGTTGGTTAAAAATGGGAAGATGTAACCATTCATAAAAGAGTGCAACTCAGAGAATTGAAGGGATCAACATTTTAATAAATAGCTACATGCCATACATTTCAATAGCAAAGGGTCACATCATACAAAGATTGAGATTGGTGCAAATGTATCAAATTAGTAGATGCTTATTTATGGTTTCTTAAGTTCACACTCGTGATCACTCTATGATTATGATCGTATAACGATATAGATTGTGATCTAATTTGTTGTTTATGTGTTTTAGGTATAGATTAAAACCAACATCTAGTTATGAGCTTGAGTACAAAGGTTAAAGATAGAGTTTGTAGCATTAAACATCTCGTCGTTCTAGTTCCTATTGTGGCATTTATAACATTATTCAATATAATCATGCACTAACACACTTTTATTTGGGTATTGTAACTTTGAAATTACATGAGACATATCTATATGGAATGTTTTTGGTGATTTTTATCCTATATTGATTTATATTTCCTTTTTGTCATTATTATTTTGAAACAATCCTTTTTTTTTTTTTTCATATTCTTTAGTATTTCTTTTATTAACAAGATGTTAATAAACATCTTTCTTATCTCCTTTACATTTTATTTTTACTATGTTAAAATGAGTTACAAGGATGAATTTTATCATTTCTAACTCTACCTTTAAAATCTCTTATAATATCTATTATATGCTTAAAATTACGATTTTCAGTGTTTTATATATCTCTTTTTTATTTTTGAATTTTCTATTTAATGTTATATTCGCCTTTTATTGTCATTATATTTTAAAAACAATTTTTGTTAATTTTGTCCACATAGCTTTCTTTGTTGTTTTCATTAATAAGATGTGTTATGTTATTACAATGTTTCCTTTCTTTTGCATTCTTTCACATTTTATCTTCATTAAAGTATCATCAATTTCTTGTTGCATTTTACTCGAAAACGTTTAGAATTAGAAAAAAAAAGGGGAGGAAATATTACTTCATTTTATCTCTTTTATTACTTCTATGTTCAATACTACCATTTAAAATAACAAAAATTATATTTGTTCAATAAAATTGCGTTTAAAAAACTTTCAACCGCATTATTTCTTCTATATCTTGTAAGAAAATAAAACATAAATATAGTTTACCCATTATTTCTTTAGTACTTTTAAATTTGATATGTATATAAATTAACTAAAAAAACGTGTTAACACTTATTAATTGTCCTATTAATAAAATAGAAAACGAGATGTGATAAAGGTGTTCATACAATTCTATCGATTTAGTTGAAATATTATAATATATCTATTAGAATTCATATTGACTTATTTTTATTAAAAATTTCACTCACCTTACCTATATGTCAACAACCATATGTATCATCATATGCAATTTATATTTAAGCATATTAAAACTTATTAAATGTGAATAGCCAACATTTCTATTTAATTTCCAATAATATATATCCTAAATCCGTACAGAGTGGCATTAAAGTCACTTGCTTTAATAAAACTCACAATAAACAAAATCACTTGAACTCGATCAACACTTGACATCTTTCTAATTTCATATTTGCTTTATGGAACTTTATTATTATTACTATTTCTTTTAGCAAAGGCCAGAAGTATATGTATTCGTCTATACATATATTATATACTATTCCAAATAATCCAATATGAACAATCTTGGTCTTAAAGTAAACCTTATGGTGCTCACAATCACTTTAGGTGCTAACCGTTGAATATAATTTAATTTCTTTGTTCTTTTTTCTTTTAAAAAAAGAGAGGAAATTAAAGAAATGATGAATGTAGGCATGAAAGAATCCAAGTTGGTGCATGTGAAATTTCGTATAACACGTGGTGTAAGCAGACAAAAGGAATGTGAAAACCCCCCTTTGTAAGTAATCTTTATACACATAATATTAATAATAATAATATCAAATATATAATAATACTTTCCATTTAATTAGATATCATATTAATATATTTAAATATCTATACCCTTTCCTAAACTCCATCCACGTCTTTCTTTCTCTCTCTCATTGAATCAATTCACCACACCAAACCAAATTCCTCAATCTTCAATTCAATCCTACAGTGTTATATATACCTGCCACGTGGATCACACGTGGTCATATACTTTTCAAAGTAACATGCACCCATCATCTACCCCCTCCCCCTCTTTCTCTCTCATCTCTCTCTATAAATGAAAATTCCATCCCATGTGCCGACGTGTACGTTCATCCTCTTACTCTCTTGTGAATTTATATTCATATTTCATATTCTATTTTTAGTATATTTGGCTAAAATAATGTTGCCATAAAGTATAACATGTATATTATAAAGTGCTATTTGCTGCTTATATTTAAATTTTATATACACACAAACCTCGTCATTTTCCTATTTTCAAACCAAACAATGGGGACACAATACACATCTTTTTATTTTTCTTGTTTTTTCTTTTCGGCTATATATATATATATATATGTATATAAAAATGGGCATTGTGTTTGATATCAAAGTGATGATTGAAATTATTAGAAGTGTATTTATTATTGGATAAAGACAATCTAAGAAAAGATATATCTACATGTCAAAATTGGACACCACCTATCATAATAATATAAATAAAATTTATGATTGAAATTTGCAAATTAAATGAATAGTGGTGTCAAAAGTGGATTCAATTCCGTAATTATTTGATCTGTGTAGTTAAAAGTGTTGTTTAATTGATTTAAACTTATAGATAAATATTAGGTGATAGTCCTAAATTAACTGCCTCCTATGAATTTGTTGTCCTTCCTTTTACAAAATTTTTCTCAAACAAATTAAAAACCCCTTATTTAAATTTGCATATAAATTACTTATTACTACTTTTAAAAACTTTATAAAATATATAAAGTTTATTTCTCTACCTTGTTCAAACCCTAATTAAATAAAGAGGTTGATAAAGCAGGGCTAGGGATGATGTTTGACTGTTAATAATTACCAAATTTTTTCGTAAATTAGACTATTTTGGATTTAGCCTCGTGTGTCTTACTATTATTGTTATCATTTTCCAGACTTGTTTACTTAATTATATATGGTTTTTTTCTATGAAAAATTAGACGTTTATGGGAAAGAGTTCATCATTGCAAACATACTGTTTAATTTGTATGTTAAATTATTATTTTTTAAAAAATAAATAATAATAAAAATAAAATATATCATTCTTGAAAAACTCACAAATATGAAAGGTATTTATGATAATAGCACTTTTGTTGGTTCAATTATTTGATTTAGTGGTAAATATTTGTACCCTTTTTCTTGAAACTAGATATATAGTATTTTGACATAGAAATAAAAAATAATTTTGTTCAAGAAATGTACCTAAATATACTTCTATAGTTTTTTGTCCATAAAATTTGGCCCAATCTTATCTTTAATTTTTTTTCTTCTTCTTATAGTTGTGCTTGTTTAGACTTGTTTTTACATACACCTCATTTAGGCATGCTGGCTATCCTAGATTTTTAACCTATTATTTTTCCAATTATTTTATCTACTCTAATTACCACTTGGCCACTAGATATTTTTATCATCATTTGAAATTAAAGTGATATCTTCATTTATAAAATTTTAATAAATCAATAAGAGAGAATGAGTTGAAAGATAACAAAAATTCATGTAACATCTTTCTCTCGTAACAAGAGAAGGGAATTGCTTAAAATACTGAAGAAAAAAACCATTAGGTATTAAAATCTTGTTCTCATGCTAATTAACAAAGAAGGATTATGAATTAAGAGTTTTTGGTATTATGTTTGATAAGTTTGTACTAGAATAATTGTGAAGAAGAAGAAAGATAGGGAGTGTAGTGAAAAAAGAAAAAGGGTGAAAGAAAGGGGATAGGTTCCAAGTCATCCTTCTTATCTTAAGGGGGGGGGCGGGGGGATTAGGGTTAAGTTAGGGTGTGTGATTAGGGGCATATGGACGCGTGCGACAAGAACAATAAAATAAATAAATAAATAAATAAGGCACTTTTGACCTTTGACTGAAGGCACGTGCGTTGCATCTTTAAAATTTGAAAATTATCTCGAAGGATTCGGTGACGCACGTGCAATTCTTCCCATTTCCGCCCCCCTCCCTCTGACACAAAACAATTTTAATAATTGTCTTAAAATCTTAAAAACTTTGCCTTTCCCTCTCCACTCTCTCCGTCCTTTTCTCCCTTTTCTTTGCTTTTCTTTTTTCTTTCTTCTCCTTTCTATATAAATATATATATATATATATATATATATATATTATTTTTACACATAAACAAATGCATTTTAAATATTGTTTCTCAATTGAGATATTTTTCCAAATTCTCATGATCTTACTAATAATTCATTAATAACAACATAAAATATATGAATATTCCAGACTCCACATTGATATGGAGTATTTGTTAGCAGTTGGAAGATCTATGATTCAATTTCTCTATTTTTATCTTCATTATATTAAGAAAAATCTACTTTATTCGCAAACTATTTTATTTAACATAAAAACTAAATTAACGTTTTCATTATATGATTAGCAAAAAGAAAAAAGAAAAAAGAAAAAAAAAAAAAAAAGACAGAGAAGACATTAAGCCTCGTACATAGTCAATATATTATATTTGTTATAACTGTCTATAATTTTTCAAAATATATATGCACTGTTGACATTTTTTTATCAAATTTTCTATTTTTTTAACTAATCAATATATATATAGTCTTGCACTTATTGATATATACTATGATTTATACTTTTTCAAATTTAGCTTGATTTTTAAACCGTGATAGAATTTATATCATAAACAAACAAAAAGTTAGATTTTGATTTCCTAAATATAATGGATATGAAAGTTTAAAATGATTAAATAACAATAATGTTACGCCCTCAAATAAGTTAAGATGCTTATAATTTACTCAATATTCAAACTAGTGATATTTTATGGTGATATCAAACTAATAAACGTAGAAAAATGGAGGGAAATATCATATTGGTAGTGAACATTTTAATGCTTCAATCCATGTTTATTTATGTATGTTAGGTCATCTTTATTAAATCTCTTAAACAACACATTTATTAGTGCGTTAGTATAAACACTCTAAAATATAATTTGACATTGACAACGTTTTCTATGTCAAATATCTTATTGTTTTTATTGTTATTATTATTATCTTTTTGAAAAATTGTTAAAACTCAAATTGACATCTTAGCTTAGTCACACTTCCACCAAACTTGACTGCCAAAACTGAGACAAAATATTTTGTCCGTGTGCTATTTCATTTTTGTCGAACTTATATAAAATTATACAAACATTTGTAATGAATAAATGTAATGCATAAATTTTATTATTGATGCTCGTTATTACTTTATTAGGCATATTAGTTGGGCAGAATGAAAGTGTTTTGTATACTTGGAGTTGTTCAAGGAGTAAGAGAGTAACCCTGAAGGCTGAGCATAGACCTTTTCTTTTGCCAATCAAGACTCGAGCTTAAATTGGATCTAAAGGTTCTAGATTGGTGGGCTTTAAGCCCATTGTTCTTCAGTCTATAGTGGCCCAAAAGATCAATAATAATTATGGATAACTTTTTGTGACGACAAAATAGAAGGATGTTCCTTTGGATAAATGATAAATTTATTTTAAATTCATAAAATGGTAAAACAGAAAAATTTAAAAAAAATTGTAGGAGCAATGTCTTAAATCGCCCTATCTAAGTGATAAACTTGAATCTTAAATACAATTGTAAAACACCAAATACTCTATAATTAAATAAAACTCTTAACACAAAATTAGCACCGATCACTATCAAAGCTCTACATAATTTATGCAGTTGTTTCATATCTTTTTCAAATTGTGTTCGTTCAGATTCAAACGTTCAGGCAGAAACAATTGAAGCTAACTTCCAGCTTTGTTCCCTTCAAACCCTTCAGAGTCTTCATACATTTGGCACAAATCAAGGGATTTTCTTTTTGTCAGCTCCTTCGATCGAAGACTCACGTGTTAAACAACCCACTTCAAACCTCAAGAAGAACCATGACTAAAAAACAGAATACCCACGATGAAACTCACCGTGAAACCCGTCGCAAACTCACGACCAAAGTTGTTGGACGCCGTCAAACATTGCTCGAAAAAGCCTGTTGTCGCTTACCTTGAAACTCTGACATCTTCCTCTCCGTCGGTCGCACTTTTCTCCTCTCTTGTTTGCAAGAAAAACTTTCTACCTCTGATGTTTGTCTCTTGCGTTGGCTTCCCCCTCTCTCCCAATTTCCTTCTTTTCTTTTCTCAAATAAAATCTAAAAGAAGAAGATTCAAAAATTGCAAAAATTCCATTGAGGCATAATTACAATTCAAAATGTAAATTCAAATTGTTATTAAAAATATATATTATGTATTATTTAATAAATTGTTCAAAATATAAAAAAAAACTGAAAAATCTTGTATTTATATTTGACATTATTTTAAGGGAGGATCTAGAATTTAAATTCAATTTTTTTATTAAAAATATTTATTATATATTATTTAATAAATTGTTTAAAATATAAAAAAACTGAAAATCTTGTATATATATTTGCCATTACTATAGGGAGGTTGTTGCAATCTTATCGAGCAACAAAATAACAGATTTAGTTAAGATTTACCAAATTTGAATGTTGCTTGTAAAATATACTGTCTTCGTGTTATTTCCAGTATCTTGTCTCATTTTTTGAGTTATTCAAATATACTGTATTTTGTATATATGAATTATCCTATACTCAGGGGAACGATACTATATCTTGATGACCAAATATTTTACCTTTTTGCATGTGTCCCAAATCTATTGTTTATAACATTATTCATACTCGACATTTACCATGTTTGAGAAATCTAAATTCTATTGGTTATTATAAAGTTCGTTTAGTTAAACAACCGTTATTATGATTCAATAACACTATTTAGAAAATCATTCTTATTCTTGGTTTTATAACAAATGTAACGCCCCAAAATTTAGGAATTTAATTTTATTATCTTAAGTGTAATTATTGAAATTTTGGGTGTTTTGAATTAATTGATTTATAAAGATATGATTTTTATTAGATATTAAGAAAATATCTAATGGTGGTAGTGTTTGGGAGTTGAGTCTTAATTGGTTGTATTTGAGGAAACTTGGTTAATTATTTTTGGTTGTGTAATTAATTAAGTTTTGAGGATAATATAATTATTTTATTTGGATAATAAAATTGGTAGAGATATTTGTTTGAAGATAAAGATGATTGGGTTGAGTAGAGAGAAAATTGATTTATTTGGTTAAAGATAATAATGATATTTTATTTGGGCAAAAGATTGATGTGATTGGTTGATTTTGAATTTAAAGTGGAGATTTGATGGGTTTAAATGAAGAAAGAGATTAAGTGGTTTTATTTGAAGTAAATTAGGGAACAGGTAAAAGAAAAATAATTATAACTATATTATTAATTTTTTCTTTAAAAGGCCATTGAGATCCGTGCACCATTAAACCATCACCTTCTTCACAAAAGTAAAGAAAGGAGAAACCTTAATTGGTTAAGCAACCCGCCGCCGCCTAACTCGTGAGTTCCGTGCGCCGCCTCCATCCTTCGTCCTCCAGCCGCCCATCCACCACGCCACCGTTGATCTCATCTGCAACCCGAGCCAACCCTCGTCATGGCAGTCGTTCGCCCGAGCGTTTCGTCAGCTACCGTCGCAAGCTCAGCCGCGTCGTTCAACCGCTCGCACAGCCACGTCGTTGTATGTCCGGTACCGTCTGTGAAAGTTTGTGAAGCCAAGTTGCGCCCTTCTCTGCAACCCGAGCTGCACGCGCTTTTGACCCAGACAGCCGAACCCGACCCGCGTCTCTTCTCCACAACCCGAGCCGCACGCGCTTTCGACCCGGACAGCTGAACCCGACCCGCGTCTCTTCTTCGCAAACCAAAACTGCACCCGTGCCTACAACGGAGCCTGCTCCAGTCGCTCGCGTGAGCCGCGCGTGCCTTAGTCGAGCCGCATGCCTGTGCCAGCCGCCTTACCCGAGCCGCTTCACAGCCTTAGCCGAGCCACCCCTGTTTTTCTAGCCGTTTGAGCCACTTAAATTATTTTGGTAAGTTTCGTTTGGATTTTGGTTGTCTCCCGTCAAATAACGAATTTTAGACCTTAAATAATTTAACTATGAAGTTAATGGAATTATTTTCGTAATAGGTCAATTGGGGGATTGAACCGAAGACTTTCCCAAACCAAGGCTAAATTTGAAATATTCTTCAACTTTGGGTAAGTTGAGATAAGTGGAATTGGACCCTAGGCAATTAATAATTAATTTATTAACTTTAGTCATTGGGTTCATTTGTGCTTAGGACTTGACTGTTGAGGAGTTTGATCGTGACTTTTAGGAAAATTCTTCTGTGAGCTAATCTCTAGGTAAGAGATTCTACTACTAGATCTGCGAGTGAAATTAAGAGATCGCATGTATTTTTAGTTATGCATATTGATGACTAGATTGCATAACGGCATGACAATTAATGATGATATGGTATGACTTGATGATGTGATGATGATTTGTTACGTGCATGTTATGGTTAGGGTGTATGTTAGCTTTTCCTATTAGAGTCGTACCTGCATGGATGTCCTTCGGGATCACCACCTTTTAGGACTGCGCAGTTCGACGAGACCGCCAATCTGGTATTGGCATAGACATGATTCGAGTGATTCGACGGGATCGGTCGCAGCCCGATTGTCTTAGTGTTTCCTTCGGGTACACTACATACCAGTTTGTCCTAGGTGTTCCTTTGGGATCACCGAAGACCAGTTATGTTCCTCCGGGATCACATGTTGCACGTGTTTGGGAACGTGCCAGTTCTTGAGTACCATTTTTAGGACTCTAATAGAAAGTTAACAGGCACCTAACGAGACTAGTAGTGGGTCCCTTACTGAGTATACCTTTATACTCACCCTTTCTATTTCTATTTTCAAGCAGAGGCAGAGGTAAGAGCAAAGGCAAGCTGGCGAGCGACCAGAAGTGACTGTGGCGAGCCATAGGGATCTTTGCTTCCGCTTTATGTCATAGTTTAGATTTTAATGTTTACATTCTATTTTATTATTTATTTGTTATTTTATTTCTTTAAAATTAGATAGGGCCCGAGTTAGGATTTTATTTTTATACTTATCTCTAATCACATTTGTTTATGCTTTTAAATGAAAATTTTGAGGTTTCGTTTTTTTTTATCTAAATTTTATTTATCTTTTAAATTAGTAATGGTTTCGACTTAGTATAAGAAGTTGGGTCGTTACAACAAATCCATCTTAATGTTAAGTTTTTTTTTTAGATTTGAAAAGCATATGATTATATTAGTAAATAAATATTAATAGAATATGTGATTATGATAAAACGAATAGTTTATCACATTATTTAAAAGTATAAATTACAATGCAATTGTGTCAACAACATATGCTGTACATTCTGTCAAATACTGTGGATCTAATATGGAAAGAATAATATTGTCATATAGTATATACAAATACCCTGTAACTCTATAGAAAATCAACACAATTAAACCTGGCTGATTTAACCAATAAATCAATTTTGTTAAATTTAGAAAAAAAAATAAACAATAAAACAAATTGAACAAATTAAGTATATTCAAATTTATAATTCCCTTATATTTTCAAACCAAATATTTTCAGGTAGGTTAATGAAATATATTGGATTGTATCGAATTTATTAAATTTTTGTTAATAAATAAATAAATTTAGAGATTATCAAAACAAATTAAAACTAATAAATTTGAATTGTTAATTTTAGCATTTGAATAATACAATCAAATCGTTATTGTATTATCATTTTATGAATAAATATATAAAGTTTGAATTCAAAATAACAATTATATATTATGTATTATATATGAAATTATTGTTAAATCAGTAGAATTTGGGGGATGAAGATGATGTAAATGAAGTTTGTTATCTTTAGTAGTATTTTAGGGATGATAATCTAACTCAAATTTAAGTTTGGTATTCTACATAATTTTAAGGATTCAAACTAACGATTTAAAATTAAGGTGTAAAATTTTGATTTATAATTAAAGTATAAAATTTGAATTAAAACTAACGATTTTAGTGTGAGATATATATTTCTAAACTCAAAATGTTAATAAATATGAAATATGAATTATGTATTATTTATGTCTATTTGTTGATAAACAGTTTGAAGAATAAAAAATGCGAAATAGTATTTATCTTTGACATTATTTTAGGGATATGAGGTAAAATTTGAATTCAAATCGACAGTTTTAGGAGATGATATAAAATATAGATTCAAATTGTTATTAAAAATATGTAATATGTATTATTTAATAAAGTTGTGAAAAATAATATGAAATATAAAAAATTTGTGAATTAATTGATTTAAATCCTAATAATTAGCAAATTTAGTTGAAACTAAAGCCATATTTTTAGAGGATGTTGGTGCAATATTCTGCAACAAGAGAATATTTTTTTTGATTTAGTTAAGCTTTACTAAAAGCGAATGTGTTTACAAATATACTGAGCGAATGTGTTTACAAATACACTGTATTCGTGCTCTGTGGTATTTTGCCTGATTTTTTTGCTGATACAAATTCTCTGTATCTGTATGTGAGGAATTGTCCTTTGTAAAGGGGTATACTCAAGCAAAAAATATTAAAAAAAATTATCCAACATGCAATTTTACTATAAATCAAATTATTTTTTGAATTTGCTATCCAAATATTTGGTTATTTTGACGGTTTTATCTGACTTTGCTTAATATAGAAAAGAGAAAGGGAAGGACTCAATTTGTTGTACTTACTTTTTTAGAAAAGTTGAAGGTTTGGTTTCGAACAATGTTAAAAAAAATAAAATTTATTTAGATTTATGACAAAGGAGATTATTTGCACGTGATTTTAATTTTTTATAATCTTAAAATGGCCTTTAGAGGATGACATCCATAATCACCTTCAACAGATCATTTTGTTATCATTTGTTGTGTGTTGTTTCAGAGCAACTTAAATATTTATCGGTTTATTAAAGGAATGGAGTAGAAACCAACCTTAAGTCTTTGTGTTTGACATCAGAACTTATTGAGATAAAAATCCTTTTAAGTTTATACTTGGTCTTACTAAGAGAAAACTTGTGATTTTCATCCATTCAATTCGCATTTATATCATCTAACAGATCATAAACTAAAGAGAAATTGCAAGGAGTGACAATTTTGAAATGGAATTTTGCAAGCCTGTCTTTTATATTTGAGATTTTGGAAATGTGACAAAATTTTGATTTCTAAAACTTTGTTGACTCGTTATTCCAAATTTGCCTGGTAACAAAATCAACATTTTTTTGCTACCTCATGACCTGTCCCATTAATTGAATAATGAATTAAACCGCTGTTTGATTTTTAAATAAAAAATAAAAAAAACTACACCAACATCGAAGCCTTCTCTGCGCAAATATGCCATCTATTGTCATTTAATCCTCTCCTTCAATTATGTTTTTCTTGTTCTTGTTTTCCATGGAACAAACAAATATTGTAACTTAATTGCCCTGCTTCTCAATCAAAGAAGAAATCATTGATTCTTTTGTATTTGAGAAAATAGTAGGTGGATCTAACAGATGACAGAATGTCAAGTATGGTGTCACAATAACAATATATGAACAACATCACATGTTTTACAACCATATACCAAGAACTTTGAAAAGTGATGGACCGGTATGGCAACCCTAGAGGGGGGATTTTTTAATTAGGGATAGTTGCAAATGTAGTAATTATATTCAAAATAATTAAGTATATAGCAACATTTAAAAAAAATTACAAATATAGCAAAATCTGTCAAAATCTATCAATGATAGGAGTCTATCACTGATAGACCATGTAGCAAATGTTGGTTATCACTGATAAATTTATCATTGATAGATTTTGCTATATTCACAATGTTTTAAAAATATTGCTACATATTTAATAATTATTATAAAAATTGCTACCTGTTCACACGAGATTTTCGGAGAAATTTGATTCGTGGAGTTGAAGTTGTGTTGATGTTGTATTTACGTTGATTTGATGCGATGTGGTTCGATCTCTATAATTTGATCCTTTGATTCTCTCTTGGCTGGATGCTTATGCTTGATTTGAGGAAGCAAAACACGTGATGTTCTTGGAGTTGGAGTCTTGGAAGAAAGCTTGGATCTTCAAAGGAGCTTCAATCTTTGAGGGTGTTCTTGGAGTTGGAGTCTTCGAAGAAAGCTTATATCTTCAAAGGAGCTTTAATCTTCGAGAGTGTTCTTGAAGTTGGAGACTTGGAAGAAAGCTTGTATCTTCAGAGGAGCTTCAATCTTCAAGGGTGTTCGACCTTAGGAGTTGATGAGTCTTCTATGTCTGGGGAGAATTCTCTCTAGACCTTCTGAAGTAAAAAATTTACCTCCTTAGAACTCCTCTATTATAGAGTTTCTTGGTGAGCTTTTATAGACTTGAGCCTGGTCTGGTCCATGGACCATACCCATGGACTCAATCATAAGGATTTGAGTCATATTTTATTTTAGGCTAAATTAAGTTTATTTTTGGACTCAATTGAATTTTAGTCTAAGTAAATAATATTTAATTGAACCAAAATAATTAATTTGATGCAATTGCCAAAATAAAGACACATGACATCATTAGAATTGTCCAATTTGTCTTTAAATTTAATTTGGGACACATGCCAATTTTTAGTTAATCCCAAACACAATTATTTTAGTAAATGATGTGGCAATTTGTGATTGGTTCCAAAATTTCTTATTCAACAAATGCCCCCTTTCGAGATTTATGCACGTGTATGGGTGGATGAATCTCGAAAAGATAAATTTAAAGTCCAAATACGAGTATTTTTTTTTGCTCAATTTGACATATCCAATTAATCAAACTATGAATTTAGTACTTGAGTTTGATTTAAATTTGAAATAAGGGTTGGGATATGGCCAATCCTTAATTTGAGAAAAGTTTAAGGGTTTATTCCTAACTTAGTTTTGTTTCGAGGATAAAAATTTGATGATTTTTTTATAAAATTTGGAACCATATTTTAATTTGAGACAAATATGAGATTTCTAGCATACCCTAATTTGACCTTAGATGCTGACCAATTTTAATATTGGGATAAAATGACCAAATTTAGTTTTGAGATAAATATGAAATTCAATCTTGGGATAAAGTTGGATTTATGGCTCCAATTTAAATTTGAGATAAAACAAATGAAGATAAAATCTAAATTTAAATTTTAATTTGGGGGTAAAATCTAAACTTTGAAATATTCAAATATGCTTAATTATCTCAAAAAGTGGAACTCGAGATTTTATTCCAAGAATAACATAAGATAATTGAATTTTAATTTTATTTTTTTTAAAAATAAAGTCATTAAAATATGTTTAAATATCTCAAAAGTGAAATTCGAGATTTTATTCCAAAATAAAATAACATAAGATAATTCACTTTTAATTTTATTTTATTATTTAATAATTCCAAATTCTCTTAGGAATTTGACTTGTTAGCCTTATAAATAGACCCATACCTTGATCGTTCTTTACTCATCAAGCAGAACAAAGGTATGAGAGAAACAACATCTTTTTCCCTTTCTTTTCTTCTTCTTCTTCTTCTTCTTGTTTTTTTTTCAAACTTTTGAAGGTCCCATGCAAGTATATATGAGGTTCCAGTCTCCTCGACGTTCTACTTCTTTGACTTTCAACTTCTTGGGTTTGTTCATGATAGACATGCATCTCTATCATGACGGCCTTCTGCTTCTTAGGGTTTGTTCATGATAGACACACAACTCTATCATGACGCCCTCTTGCTTCATAGGGTTTGTTCATGATAGACTTGTAACTCTATCATGACGCCCTCTTGCTTCTTAGGGTTTGTTCATGATAGACATGCAACTCTATCGTGACGCCCTCCTACTTCTTAGGGTTTGTTCATGATAGCCAATAAGTCTCTATCATGACGCTCTTCTCCGTTCACTTTTACTTTCATATATCCTTTGTTCCAAGACCACGTTATTAGCACACTAACTTGCTTCTGGTGATCTTATTTTGCAGAACGATGGTTTACTTCACAGAACGATTCTTGTCTGGAGTCCGACACCTTCTAGTTTCTTTTTATAGAAATCAGCCAAGAGAAGATAAACTTAACTTCCTTGTGGAGAAGCCATGGACTGGCTCTTTTGCAGATCGTTGGCCACGTTTAGACAACAACTTAATTCTTCCCAGATTGTCTGTGGAGATACCTTTATTCATGGGAAAAACTGCATGGATCCTACAGTCTTCTATCTATAACGAGGCTCCTAATTCTGATAGAGCTCTTACCCTCGGACAACATTTAATTGAAGGCCAAACACATTGGGGTACTATGACCAAGGTCCTTGGAGAGTTCTGCTTTACTGACTACTATTGGGAGTGGCTAGAGCTTGTAGTTGGTCGAAACGTACGATTTCTTTACAGTGCTCGTTTATATGGTGCCGTAACAGCCTTTTTGTACACTTATGATCGTAATGGTGATGTTGTTCGAGAATTTTGTGAAGCATGGTGTTCTTCGACTAATACTTTTCATACTATGGCGGGCGAATTATCCATTTCTTTATGGGACCTGTGGTCCTTTGGGGGTCTTCCCATTAAGGGAGATCTTTACGAGGAAAGGATCCCTTGTTTTAAAGAATTGACCTACTCGCGCGATCTTCCGACATCCTGTCAATATCTTTTCCAAGCGTATTATTCAATAGTTTATACGCAGAGGAAGGATCACATGACATCCTCTAAGAACGACTCTCAAGTGACTATTAACTCCTGGATTTTGTTTTGGTACCTTGGGTCCAGAAGCTATGATAAGCCAACCACACGGAAACAAAATAAGGTGTCACGCTCCAAATCTACCCAGAACCCTGATGGTTTGAAGATCCAGGCTCATGACTGGTCCTCTAAAGAGAACCTGTTATTTGTAGAACTCAGAATCAGGAACGATTTGAAGGATGAAACATATTTAGTTGCCTTCTTATCTTGCTGGTTATGCCTTTTCGTATTTCCACAGAAAGGATCATTTCTTCGTTCTAGAGTATTTATGGCTACAAGCTTAATGGCCACTGGCGCTATTTATAGTCTTGCAGTTCCAGTTTTAGCGAACATATATCATGGGCTAAGTTTGATAACCAAAGCCTCCAATCTGATAGGACGCATGAACTTTCACTTTCCTATGCATTACGTCCATGGCTGGTTAGCCCATTATTTTGGCACGCATTATCCACTTCCCACAGAAATACAGGCCCCAAAATGACTAACTTTTCCGACGAAGGCGGATATATTTATTTTGACAAATATGAGGCATGAGAACTGATCCATAATGGTGCAAGAATTTAGTGGCACGCTAACCTCCCAAGAATAAACACGAACGCATGGTTGATACCCATGATTCATCATTTCTGTAGACTTCTTATTTTGTGAGCATGCGTTCCTGCTATTTGTCCTCTCGCTGTAGAAATACTTGGATCATAACATCATATAGTCCGTATCGATTTGGACGACAATTTGGCTTTTACCAGGATATCCCTAATGATATAGGGGCCATGCCACATGCGATCACACTAGATAATATGTTACACCACTGAAGAATATGTCGAGGCGTAATACTTTATCTGAGTTATACTTGTCCACCCGTTCATTAGAGCCTTGCAAGCATGTGACACAACGATTCACAGACTGGTGGGCCATGAGGCACGGTACCTATTTTGAGGATAACATACATCATTTGGTGAGTAGTGCCATTCCTCCCTTTTCACAACCTAAACTACCCAAGAACCGAGGAAGCAACCTGGGTTGTAAAGAAACGCCTGGTTGAGGCGATGGCTGCTACTCTCGAAGAGGAGATAAATGAGCATAAAGATGAGAGGATAGCAGCAAAAGTGATCAAGTGATGATCCCAATGGAAGGGGTTCAAGTGCTTTGGGAGTCTCTAATGTTCCACCACTGGTTTGCACATTTTCCTTTCTTAATTTTTTTTTGTTCATCTTCTTCACAAATGACATATTAATTGTTTACTTCTGCAGTCGCCTTTGAACGCTCATGTTGAAGGCCTCGTAGAACTAGACAACGGTGAATCTTTGACGGGATCTCATGTAGTTGATTCAGCCATTGAGGGAATTGGTACCTCGAAGACTCCCGTCTCTAAACCAGCCAAACAATCCTTACGTCCATATGCTCTTCTCGAGGAGATTCATCGAAGCAATATGACAGTGGGAGGAAAAAGCATTGGGAGTCCTCCATCCAAAGGAGATGCCTATCCTAAAGAACCTTTACAGAAGGTCAGCTCGACACATGCTACCCTTAAGTATTCTGAATCGCCTTTAGATGCTTCTAATAGACATATTACGAGAAGCCCTGAACCTTCTCAGTGGGTTGGGGAAAATGTGGTTTCAAACTTCTTCAAGAAAACAACCTTATGTATGTGGGAGGATATACAAGATAAGATCATGCAAACTCCTTTTGAATATATCCTAAGACTTAGACCAGAAATAGCAACAGTTCTCTCGGGGATTGAGAAGATCCATACAGATGGCTTGACTCCTCTTGAAGAGTATCTAAATAGTTATCTTAAGAGGGTAGACAATTTCAACGATGTGCAATCTTCATATTTTGCTCAGTTGTTGTCAACAGATAAAGCTCGTCAATTAGATGAGAAGACCTCTGCCATTGAGGAAGCTTTAACTTTGATGGAAAAACTACAAGTGGATGCCAACTTATTCAAGAAAGAGCCACACAGTTATCTTTAGAAAAGAAGGAATTGGAGAGGAGACTTCAGAGCTTAAATGCTGAATCTGAACAACTGTCAATCTTATCTTGCAAGAAAACAGAGGCCATAGATCAACAAGAACTAGAAGTTGGCAAGCTCCAGGATGAAGTTAACACCCTTGAAGGCACCCCTGCTATTACTGAAGAAGCGATTGAGGCCCTGGCTATGGTTCGCAGGAGCATGGAAGCTACACGAGAAGAATTTAAGAACTTCAAATGGAAGCTTTGATTTATGCCCCCCTTTGCCTCCTTTTCTTTTGTTGCAATCCTTGTAAATAAAAATTGTTGAATGATAATGCAAAAGAATTTTTTTTTTATTATAGTGTGGCTACATTTACATGACAATGAAACATGATTTTTTTTTACGTGTGACTGAAACTTAAAGTTTCCTCTTAAGCTGCCTACGTACCCTCTATAATATAGGGATCAAGTCATAACGTAGTTCAATTTTTTTTACTGGATAATGATGTTAAGCATAAAATTTCTTAAGAAACTTGCCGTTGATTGGACCAATTTTTAATCCATCTTGATCAACAATCTTGTATGCGCCGTTTGTACACTTCTTTGACAATGTAGGGTCCATTCTATTTAGGTGTGAACTTATTTCCTTATGTCTTGTTGTGATGATTAGTCTTCTTATAACCAGTACTAGCTCACCAACCTAAAAGAAGTGAGGTTTGACATGTTTATCAAAAGCTTTAGACATTCTCGCTTGGTAACATTCCAATGCTTATTGAGCTTCTAATCGCTTTTCATCAAGTGCTTCTAAATCTTGAAGACGTAACTTGACATTGTCTTCAGTAGTCAACCCCTCTTGCACTGCCATTCTTAATGATGAGATTTCTCTTTCGAGAGGAAGGACAGCCTCTGCACTGTAAACGAGTGTATATGGTGTAACCCTTGTAGGAGTACGATGAGTGGTTTGATAAGCCCACAATGGTTCATCGATTCTTTCTTGTCAATTCCTCTTAGACTCGGAGACAATTTTCTTCAGAAGATTGCATAACGTTTTATTGAATGCTTCGGCTAGGCCATTCACAGCTGCATTATACATAAATGACTTGTATTGTTTGAACTTGAATTTTTTACATAATTTATCTATCATGCTATTGGAGAATTGCCTTCCATTATCTGTCACGATCCGGTGAGGAATACCATATCGATAGATAATATGAGTACAAATGAAGTTCGCCACGTTCTCTTTCTTCGCCTCTCTCAAAGGAATGGCCTCAGCCCACTTTGAGAAATAATCTGTTGCCATAATGATATAAGAATGTCCTGCTGATGATTTCAGTGTAATAGGGTCAACCAGACCAAGTCCCCAAGCCTCAAACGGCCAAGAAGCCACGGTTGGATGTAGAGGCTCTAAAGGTTGATGTATGAAGTTTGCATGGTATTGACAAGCTTCACACTTCTTTGCATAGTCTATGGAATCTTGAACCATCTTAGGCCAATAATAGCCAATTCTTCTCAACTGAAATTGAAGCTTCGGTCCCGATTGATGTGCTCCACAAACACCTACATATGCTTCATTTAGGGCTTTTATCGATTCTTCCTTTCTGAGACATCAAAGAAAGAGTCCTTCAAGAGAATGACGATATAAGGCTCATTTGTAATAAACAAAGCGTGCGACCTTTCTTTGTACCTCAGTTTTATGACGGGAATCCTTTGGAAGCTTTCCATGCTCAAGATACTCTATGATAGGTTGACGCCAATATTCTTCATCAATCAAATGGGATGTCATTATGTTCGCTTCCTGACAGTCAGGAAAAATTGGAGGCATAATCCATCGTTGACAAAGTGGTATATTTAGAGCTGCGTTATCTGGCTTCATCAAGTCAGTGGCCAAATTTGCCAATGCGTCTGCTCTCTTGTTTTCTGTTCTAGGGACATGCTCCAGCATCACACTGTCAAACCTTTCCATTAATTGTCGAGCATAAGCGAAGTATGGCTTCAAGTCTTTATGTTTCACATCATATTGAAGCGATAGCTGATTGATTATCAACTTTGAATCACCGTAAATTTCTACGAGTGATACTCCGATCTCTAATGCCATTTGAAGGCCAATTATCAAGGCCTGATACTCAGCCACATTTTTTGAGCATAGTTCAGCGAGCGCAAAACTATAAGGCAACATATATTTCTCAGGAGAAATGAGAACGATGCCTGCCCCCGCACCACTTCTTCGCGTCGCCCATCAAAATACATAGTTTAAGGTTCCATAACTTTTTTGAAGAAAACTTCATCATCTGGCAAGTCTTCACATAACTTCCAATCTGGAATTGGGTGGTCCATCGAAAAATCTGCCAACGCTTGTCCTTTTATCGCCTTTTGGGAAATATAGACAATGTCGTATTGTTGGAGTAGAACTGCCCATTTGGCTAAGCGTCTAGAGATAATCGGCCTAGATAGAACGTACTTTATAGGGTCCGCCTTTGCTACTAGATGAGCTGTAAAGGCCTGCATATAATGCCTCAACTTATCGATGACAAAGAAAAGTGTAAGGCACATTTTCTCAATGGGAGAATAGTTAACTTCGGCCCAACTAAAGTTCTGCTTAGATAGTAGAGAGCACGTTCCTTTCCTTTCTCCTTCTCTTGCGCCAACAATGCGCTTAGAGACCTTTCTTGTGCAGTAATGTACAATATTAATGGCTTGCCAGGTATTGGAGCTCCTAATACTGGGGGATTGAGCAAGTATTTCTTTATGCTATCAAAAGCATTCTGACAAGCCTCATCCCACACAAAATTTTCTCATTTTCTCATCTACTTTTGAAAAGGTTGGCACCGACCAGCCAGGTTGGAGATGAACCTTCGAATGTAAGCCAATCGTCCCTAGAGACTTCTTAGGTTATGCAAACTCTTTGGCCTTGGCATCTTCTAAATGCAAACTCTTTCACCTTCAAGGAACCTTGATTTGTATTAAGAGTAACAAAAGTTTTTCTTTTCATTCAGGAAGGAACATTGCTACGAATTTCTCTCTCTCCCTTTACCTCGCAAGGAAACTCCTTACCATGGCAACTCTCGACGTTTGTATGCTTAATTCGACGCCAAACCGACGCGTGAGATGTTGATTCCTTCTTCTTTCTGTCTAGCTAGAACCAGTCTGGACATGTGGGCCTCCATCCCCAAGACGATTAAAAATTAGAGGGCGAAGTGTTTGTACATTTTTCTTTTTAGCCATGTTTAGCCTTTCAAAGGCCGATGGTTTTGTAGTCATCGAGGCCTAACATATACCTTTCTCTTTTTTAAAGGTCATAGTTAGCCTTTGAAAGGTCGATCATCAATCAAGGTTAGATGTTGACTGATGATCTTTTCTTTCTGCCTTTGTCATGCTTAGTCTTTCAAATACTGGGGAGCGTGCAACATGTGGACTAATTCGGCCAAATGTTGAGGTTCTTTGACTGTCACCTTCTTTTTCTTCCATATTATCGACCTCCTTTACAGTTATATTATTGCTGTCAACCACTTTTTCTTTTCCCTTTCTAGTTATACGGATTCGCTCTGGCGATTTGTATCTGAGCCCTTTTCTTGACATGGGTATAGCATGTCCTTCCCGTAACAGCTTCTTTTGGGTTGAGGAAAGCTTAGGTTGTTTGTGAATTTTCAAACTTTTAAACTCGGTGTGAGTTATGAAGTCATAACCCGTTTTCGCCATCAATTTGTAAGCCTTAGGGTCGAACCCGTCTTTCGTCCGTTTTTGTCGCATGCTTGCCTCTGTCAGGTCTATCTTTATTTCTTGCTTAGTTATTTTGGTAAGTGGTGTAGTGAAGCTTTCTTTTAGGACTTCAATGTCACCAACTTTCAAGCCTTATGGGGACTCTACAAATGGTGATTCGCCTTTCTTGCGCTTCGACAGGGGGACATAACACAAAATCGGTAGGTTTGAAGTATTTTCATCCATAAAGATCATACTTTTTGTGGTGCTTGTGGATGCCTCGCTCTTTCCAGAATGAAAGGTTTATGTACTTTTATGTGGTTCCCTGCTTGCAAGTGATTTCAGCTGTAAATTATCTTCTCTGTTTATAAGAGGAACTTCTACAGACACAGCTTCTGGGCTACTGTCATTCTTCAAATAAAACTTTGTATTTGCAAAGTGAGACTCAGCCTCTGAGAATGGGTTGGAGTCAACTTTAACCTTCTTTACGCCATCTAAATAAAATTTAAAGCACTGATGCAGAGTCGATGTTACTACTCCATTCCATGAATTCAAGGACGATCGAGTAACAACTTATAAGTGGTCCTCGAATCTATGACATGAAACAATGCACTAGCCTTTAGGTCACCAATTATAAGTTCTAAGCGTATCATACCTATTACTCTTTGGCTGCCTGGTTGAAACCTTGAATTACCAGTTTACTATTTGAGAGTTCATCCATTAAGATGTCTAATTGCCTCATAGTAAATTTCGGCATTATGTTGACAGCTGATCCATTATCGATGAGAATTCGGTCGACTCTCTGTTCTCGAACATATCCAGAAACATACAAGGGTCTATTATGAAGTTTAGATCCCAATTGTAAATCCTCATATGAGAAGTCTATAGACATGCAGTAAGGAGTACTCTCGTATGTCGCAGTTGGAGCACTCAAACTTAATGCTGCTGAATTCAACAATGCATTAATGAGGATGGTTTTGGTTTCTTGAGGAAGTGATAACAAATCATCCATATTGAACCTCGATAGGTCTTTTGACACTCCTTCCTCCTCAATGATCTTAGTGGGATGCTTTCTTCCTCCGTTGCATTAATAGCATGACATGCAACAACTCCTGGGTTTTCATCCTGATGATCACAAAGGAAACTTGTTGGAAAGAAGTCTGCCAAGGTTACTAAGCACTGAGGTCGAGGAAAATCCTTATCTTCCTCGTGCACGAGCTTAAGCTTTCGAGTCTTCTATTTTTTTCTTATTCTTTTGAGCCTTATTCCCTTTTCTATAATTTTTGTCGAAGCGAGACTCTTTTTGGATCGGAGTTGACTTTCTTTTCTTTCTGCGGGTGACAACGATCCACCCTTCATCGTCTTCTTCAATCGATCTTTCTTTTTCTCGAGAATCCTCAGGTGTAACTTCCTGATGGAATTGGACCTCTGCAGGCTTGAAGGTTTCGAACTGGACCAAGCTTTCCCTCTGTTTAAAAATCAATCTCGGCGAAAAAGCCTCTTACATTATCGTTACTGCAACATGGTTTATTTGAGCTACCTCCTCCAGGTCTAGCTCGATCTTTTTTTCTCGAGCTAACCTTAGAATTAGCTCTTTCAACACGAAACATTTCTCTACTGGGTGACTGATGACTTGATGATACTTGCAGTAGTTGGGATCGTCCACCTTTTCTGCTTGCTCAGGTCGCTTACATTCCGGCAGTTGGATCAACTGCTTCTCCAATAGTTGCTCTAGCATGTCAACAATATCTAAATCAGGAAATGGGTAAACTTTTTCCTATCTTTCTTTTAAAGTCAGACACATCTCTCACTTCCATCATCCTTCTTTTTAGCTTTCCCTTCTTTTCTTTTAGAGAACTTCAGTGGGGTAGTGTTTACGACCATAGATGCTTTCACAGTGCTCTTCACTACCTTTTCGGCACTCTTCACCTCCTTCTTATCTTTTCTTACTTCAGGAACAGGAAAATCCTTAGTTCCTCTGCTGGCGATGCTCAATTCCATATCATGAGTGCGAGTTGCTAACTCTTCAAATGTGCTTGGCTTTATTCCTTGTAAATTGTATAGGAGTCCCCAATGCATGCCTTGGGTGCACATTTCTACAGCTGACAGTTCGATGAGTCGATCTTTGTAGTCAAGACTTAGAGCTCTCCATCGGTTTATGTAATCGATGACTGGCTCTCCCTTCCGCTGTTTGGTGTTTGTAAGCTCCATCATGCTTATGGTACGTCTGGTGCTATAGAAACGGTTGAGGAACTCCTTTTCTAACTATTCCCAGCTGTCAATGACTTCTGGCTCCAGATCAGTGTACCACTCGAAGGCATTTCCTTTCAAGCTTTGAATGAATTATCTGACAAGCTGGTCTCCTCTTGATCCTTCATTCTCACATGTTTCGATGAAGTGGGCGATATGCTGCTTTGGGTTGCTCTTTCCATCGAATTGCTGGAATTTTGGCGGTTGGTACCCAAGTGGCATTCTCAAGTTATCGATTCTCTTGGTGTACGGCTTAGAGTACATGAAAGTAGTTTGCGGCGGTCCACCATACTGAGCTCTAATGGAATTCGCAATCATATCTTGTAGCTGCTGAACTAAAAGAGAAGAAACAGTGACTGATTGTTGTTGTGGTTGGTTTTCCTGCACCACATTCTTCCCTTTATCAGTAGCTTTGACAACAGGAGTTTGACTTGACTCAGCAGTTTCACGAGTCCGCATTTGCTCTCTCAAAGTTGTGATTTCATGATCTTGTTCCTCCACAACCTTTATCAGGAAGTTAACTTTCCTCTCCATCTCTGCCATGGCAGCCTCGACCATTATATCTCCCATCATGACAGACATCACGTCAGAGTGTGCTTCTTTCTTTGAGTTGCTAGAGGAAAAATCAGAATTATCATACAAAGGGTTTTCTTTGAGGACAATCCCAGCTTTAGGAGACTCCATCAATTGCTTGGGAATACTCTAAGCGACGTGAGAACCTAGATCCTGCTCTTGAGTGATTCCCTTAGAACGACTGCGGATGATGGCTCCTGTGTAAGCGTTGCTTGCAACAAAAGAGTTAGATGCAGCATTCTTTGATGCCATTGATTTTCTTGTTAGATTTGAATGATGAGAGAGAGATGAGAGGTAGAGAGGTCCCACTGGGCGTGCCAATTTATTCACACGAGATTTTCGGAGAAATTTGATTCGTGGAGTTGAACTTATGTTGATGTTGTATTTACGTTGATTTGATGCGATGTGGTTCGATCTCTAGAATTTGATCTCTGATTCTCTCTCGGCTGGATGCTTATGCTTGATTTGAGAAAGCAATGCACGTGATGTTCTTGGAGTTGGAGTCTTGGAAGAAAGCTTGGATCTTCAAAGGAGCTTCAATCTTTGAGGGGTGTTCTTGAAGTTGGAGTCTTCGAAGAAAGCTTGTATCTTCAATGGAGCTTTAATCTTCGAGGGTGTTCTTGAAGTTGGAGACTTGGAAGAAAGCTTGTATCTTCAAAAGAGCTTCAATCTTCGAGGGTGTTCTTGGTCTTCAAAGGAGCTTGTATCTAGCTGTTAGTCACAAAGATAAATAATAATATTAAATTCATTTTATTTTTAAAAGCCAATCCAAAAAGGAAACAAAACAAAAACAAAGGCCACATGTATTACTCCTTTATTGCTCTAAGTGATTTTCTCTAATTGGTTCACAATTGGATTATTTGGCTGCCACATCATCATCTTGGGTATTTTTCCGTTAAGCTTCTTTTAACAATATTTGCTTTCTTTGAACTCTGATTTTGCTGATTCAAGAGGCTTCAAAATCATTGTTTGAGCTCTACGTTATGTACTATTCAAAACAATAAAATTGTCAATAAAAAATTCAGATGGGTTATCATCAAAACATTAATTAATTAATTAATTAATTAATTGGAGATGTAGGGGTAGAAAAATGACTCGAGACACATAACCATAGCAACACACGTGATAAAGAAATATGACTTGAAACACACATGACCATAGCAACACACATGATCAACATGTAATTCTATTATCAAGTATTTATATCACCATAAAGCTCATGTATATTTTTCCCACAAAGATCATGTTAGAATAACTACATTAAATCTATAAAATAGATTAACCTAAGATCATTCATGCCAAATTGTCAAGAATAAGTTACATACCAGATTCCATCTCCAAGTAATTGATGATGGCTATTGTCTGATTACTATAAAATGATTATTGTCTTTCTCTACCAAAACTCCAAATGCCCTTAGTGGGACCTTTTTCATGATAGGATACAAGAAAGACTGAGTGCTTATTGTTTTTGTTAGGATTATGTAGGCCTGTAGTATTTGTTGCGTATGTATACTGAAGATGTTGCACGTGCAGTTTAGGTAGCTGGCTGTAGCTGGTAACAAATTATGTAAATATGAGATTCGAATCTTGATTATTTAGGTATTTGCAAAATAACTGGTTGTTGAGATTTACAGCACGTATGTTGAGAAAAACATAATATATAAGAATGGTCGAATCTTTGCAAAATGTTGGTTGTTGCAAAAATCATCTCTGAACGCAGGAAAAGACAGAGACTGAATGCCGCAAGTAAGCGTAACTGAGAATGATTCAAAACATGAACTTGTATTGAACCTGATTGAGAAATATATGCAACGTTCAATCCTTATGAAGATCGCGTATTATCAAGTTGAATTGTACAGAACCCTGATCGGATGATTGATGAGATAATAGATCAAAAGGGAGATCTTCATCGTTAACTTACTTAATCAAGAAGTAGTGATTAAAAGGGAGATTTTGATTGAATTAGAACAATCATAGACTTAATTATAATTGGTTTGTGTGTTTCTAACTATAGTAATTCTATATAGAGTGAGGATCTTTTGTAAAGTCTGTACTGTGGATCATAAGTTCTTGCTTATGATGTATGTTTGTTAGTAATAAAATCTCCTTTCATGGGTCAAGTAACTTTCAGACGTAGATGTGAAGTCATCAAACTGGGTTAACAAACATCTGTGACTATGCTGTATCTACTATATGCACTTATTGTTGAACCTACTGTAGTTGAGCGTACATGTCTCTTATCTATTGACTGTTTCATTATTTTTCAATTGGTATCAGAGTGGGTTTTTGCAATGGATTTTATTCGTGAAGGAACATTAACGACTAGACCTTCTATGTTGGATGGAGCAAACTATGGCTATTGGAAAACAAGGATGATTGCTTTTCTTAAGTTAATGGATAGTAGATGTTGGAAATCAGTACTAACTGGATAGGAAATACCTTCAACTAAAGATGCTGCTAGAAAAACTACTTTGAAACTTGAGATCACCCGGACTAAGGAAGAAGATGAAGAATCGCTTGGAAACTTGAGGGCTCTAAATACACTATTTAATTGTGTGGACCAGAACGTCTTTAAACTTATTAATACATGTACCACAACAAAAGAAGCATGGAATATTCTGGAACTTGCTTATGAAGAAACCTTTAAGATCAAAGTATCAAGACTTCAGATCCTAACTTCACGATTAGAAGCACTCAGATAAACGATGATGAAACTATAGTGGAGTTCAATGTTTGGGTTCTGGATCTAACCAACGAATCATTCGCTCTTAGTGAGAAAATCACTAAATTCGTGATGGTGCAGAAATTCTAGGGTCTTTCCCGTCTAGGTTTAGCATGAAAGTGACTGCTATTGAGGAAGCTAACGACATAACCACTATGAAGTTAGATGAGCTGTTTGGATTGTTGCACACGTTCAAACTTCCATTTGAGGATCAAGGTTAGAAAAAGAAGAATAAAATTGCGTTTCAAAGTGTATGTGAGGACAATTCTAAACAAAGTCTGAAAGCTCTTGAAAGTGAAAATCTTGCTGAAGCAGTTGCATTGTTGTCTAGAAGGTTCACCAAGTTCAAGAACAAGTTTTACAAGAAGGATGGAGAATATGGCTCACAGACTAACCGAGATGGTGCTATTTCAAACTCTTCCAGTTTGAGCTCAACAAACGTGGGTTTACCTTCCAGAAGGCATGATCAGGATCGAAGTACATCATGCAAGGACAAATCTGGTAAATCTGATAAGTCTGTGAGGTGTCATGAATGTGAGGGATATGGACACTTCTAAGCGGAATGCCCCACCTATTTGAAGAGAAAGAAGAAGATTCTTAACATCATGTTGTTAGATGAAGACACATCGTCAGACAGTGAGTGTGAAGACTATGGTAGAGCGTTAATCTATTGTGAAACTGAAGGAAGTTTAAAACTATAAAATAACGATGATATGCTACTTCAAGCAGTCATAGAGCCAAAACCGAGTGTAGATTTAGAAAGAGAAGGCATAGAAGAAGATTAGTTACCTCCACCTATACCCCCTACTGAATTTGAAGAATTGTTGTGCTTGTGGAAGGAAGATAAAAAATTACTAGAACAACACCGAGAAAGACTTCTAACATTATTCAACGACAATCATCAATTGATAATGACGATAATTGATCTCAAAGGTGAACTCAGAAAAGTTTGAGGAGAATATGAAAATCTCATGAAATCTGTTCATCTACTATCTCCAGGGACTCAGAGTCTCTAGGATGTCATGAGTATGAGAAAGCTGAGAAGCAACCATGAAGGCCTCGACTATGATGGTGTCCAATCATCCTCTAAAGAAAGGTTCTAGTGTTTATTACGGCCACTGATCAAAAGTATCTGGAGGAAGTGGATGAATCGTCAAACTGTCGAACTCGGAAGATAAACAGTTGGCCAGCACGAAAAAGAGTATGCCGCTACTGTGGGAAAGTTAGACACATCAGACCTCAGTGCTATAAACTACATTGAAGACTTGCATCACCTTAACATAATGTAAAGAGAACTGTGGCTAATCAAACATCAAAGAAGTTGGTGTGGAGAGTAAAAGAAAGTGTTAAATGCTGTGTAGCTCTTACTGTAGTCCTTTTTACCAACTCAAATGACTGGTATTTTGATAGCGGGTGTTCTAGACATATGACAGGTAACTCTCTTTTGTTCACTGACTTAATTGAGTGTAGGACTGGTCGAGTGACCTTCGGAGTTGGAGTCAAAGGCAATGTGATTGGAAAAGGCAATATTGATCTACCCGAAGCTCTAAAACTAAAGAATGTTAGACTGGTTGAAAGGCTGTCTGCAAATCTCATTAGTATTAGTTAACTATGTGATCAGGGATATTCAGTAAAGTTCTTCAAAGAAAAATGTGAAGTTTTCAATGATGAACAATAAATGATTATGTCAGGAACCAGGTTGGTAGATAACTGTTATCATTGGGATAAACCAAGTCAAGAACTAAAATGTAACTTATCCTGCTATGCTGAAACAATGTTGTGGCACAAACGACTCGATGATGTCAGTATGGCCAAGCTACAGAAGGCACAGAAGGCGGAGGCTGTACTTGGATTACCCATGTTGAACTAGTGTGGCGAGCTATTCTATTTAGAATACCCTGCAGAGAAACAGATAAAAACTTATCGCAAAGTAAATGATTAGGGGTCTTCAAAGCACGTTTTGGAGTTACTACATTTAGACTTGATGGGACCTATGCAAGTAGATAGTCTTGAAGGAAAAAGGTAGTGCTTGTAATTGTGGACGACTACTCTCGATACACTTGGGTGAGATTTATTATAGACAAGTCAGAAAACTTTCAAGACCTTTTGAACATTGTGCTTACAGCTTCAATAATAAAAGAATCAGAATGTATGTAGAATCAGAACTGACCATGGGAAAGAATTTAAAAACTAGTATTTCACTGATTTCTGTTAATCGAAAGGAATATTTTATGAGTTCTTGGCTCCTATGACTCTACAACAAAATGGTGTCATTGAAAGAAATAATAGAACGTTACAAGAGACGGCTAGAGTTATGATCCATGCGAAGTCCCTACCCATCCATTTTTGGGTAGAAGTTGTAAATACAACATGTCATATACACAATTGTATAATCTCTGTCCAGGGACTACAGGCATAAACTATCAGTTGTGAAAAGGAAGAAAACCAAACATTAAATACTTCAATGTGTTTGGTTCCAAGTGCTACATTCTAAATGATAAAGTGTATCATCAGAAATGAGATTCTAAATTAGATGAAGGCATATTTTTTGGCTACTCTATTCATAGTAAGGTCTATAGAGTATACAACCAGAGAACACAGACGATAATAGAATCCCTAAATGTTCGTATTCTTAACCCCAAGAATCCTACCTCACAGAGTGTATTCGATGTTGAAGGGGTATTAGGTTTAGAAGATCTAGGTAACAAGATAGAGAAATCTCAAACTGATAAGTCTGATAGAGTGCAAAAGTCTCCAGATGTGAGTTCTGATGATATATCAGATTATAATCATAACACAAATCTTCCTACTTCAGAGAGATGTTTACCAGTAGATCCTTCTACAACCTCGACGAACAATGATGCTAATACTAAACTGTTGGCACCCTCAGCACATGTGAAGAAGAATCACCCAGTGAGCAATGTTATTGGTAAAATTGACAGAGAAATTGCCACGAGGAAGAAAATTAGACCAAATTACGCAAAGATGATAACCAATGTGTGTTTCGCATCAACAATTGAACCAAGTACGATTTGAGAAGCTCTGCAGGACAATCAATGGATTCAGGCCATATAAGAGGAACTTCATCAGTTTGAAAGGAATCAAGTCTGGGAACTCACTCCGCGACTTGAAAATGTTAATATCATTGAGATAAAGTGGATCTTCAAGAACAAGATTGACGAGAAAGGAAGAGTTACTCGAAATAAAGCACGTTTGATAGCTCAAGGGTACTCTCAGATTGAAGGAGTGGACTTTGGTGAAATCTTCGTCCTTATAGTGCGCCTAGAATCTATTTGAATGTTGTTGGGCCTTGCATGTTTTTGTGAATTACCTTGTATTAGATGGATGTTTAAAGTTTGTTTCTAAACGAATTTATTATAGAGGAAGTCTACGTTGCACAACCTAAAGGCTTCAAAGATCCTGCCTATTCAGGTTATGTATATAAACTAAAGAAGGCTCTGTATGGTCTCAAACAGGCTCTTCATGCCTAGTATGACCGTCTATTTGTGTTTATCTTAGAATAGGGATTTGCTAGAGGTGGTTCGGATAAGACAATGTTTATTAAAAAGTAACGTGATGAGTTTCTGGTGGCGCAAGTATATGTGGATGACATTGTATTTGGTGGATATCCAGATTCCTTGATCTTCACCTTTGGTGACCAAACGAAGACTGAGTTTGAGATGAGTGTGGTAGGTAAATTATCCTTCTTTCTGGGATTTCAGATTCAGCAGCATGAAACAGGTATATTTATTTCATAAGAAAAATATGCTCAGAACTTGATTAAAAAGTTTGATCTTGAGGGTGCCAAGGCGAAACATACCTTGCTGCCACACAAGTTAAGGTTTCTAAAGATGATGATGGAAAGAAAGTAGATGAAAGTCTCTATCAGAGTATTATTGGAAGTCTATTATATCTCTCTGCAATTCGCCTTAATATAGCCTATGCTGTTAAAGTTTGTGCTTGCTTTTAAGTTGATCCGAGGGAATCTCATATGCGATGCGCTAAAAGAATTTTAAAATATGTTTTAGGTACAGTTGATTCCGGGATTTGGTATTCTTTTGACACTATTGCAGTGTTGGATGGTTACTGTGATGTTGACTGGGTCGGATGTGCTGATGACAGGAAAAGTACCTCCGGTGGATGTTTCTTTTTGGGAAATAATCTAATAGCTTGGTTTAGTATGAAACAAAACTATATCTCTTTCTCCCCACTGAAGAAGAGTATATAGCGACTGGTAGTAGCTGTACTAAATTTTTATGGTTGAAACAAATGTCGACCGAGTATGATATTCTTCAAGATACTATGATCTTATACTGTGATAACATGAGTAAAGTTAACATCTCCAAAAATTCTATTCTACAGCAGAACGTAACATATCGACATTCGCCATGAGTGAAGCTCAGTCGGCTGATATTTTAACTAAGCCTTTGGAGGTCTCTTTGTTCGAAAATCACCATGTAGGGTTAAAGTGTGTAGAGTGTAAGCCTAGCAGCTAACTGCAGATGAACTTGTCACATGTAGCTCGTGGGCCCATAGGACTTTTTTTTAAAAAAAATTTATAACAGTTAAGTGAAGGTGAAATGACTACATTCAATTTTGATTCTTCTTCTTCCGTGTTTGAATCGTCTGCCGCTTCTGAACTATCACTCTTCGTGCATTCATATAATCTTTAAGGCCATTTCTATGGCGTCTACAAGAAACAAGACTTATCGCTCTCCTTCAACAACAATGAACCCACCTTCCAATTCTGTTCCCAGTCATAGACAAAAGGTTTAAGAATCAAGATGATTCTTGCGCATAACCCTTTATGTTGTCTCCAGTGACTTTAGGAGCTTAGTGACTCATCATCCACAACGTCTTCTATTCCACACCATGATCGTCTAGATTCAAAACAGAATGCATCACAAGACCTGCCTCATTGAGTACCTCCAAGTATGGAAGGGGAAGGGTCTCACTCTCGTAAGTGCAAGTCTAAGACTCGAGTTGAACTAGTCGAGCATGTGGTAGTTGAGTCTGACTCCAACGATGATGTCGCGTTTGCCGATGTTATGCGTAGGAAGTTTGGAAAAGGGAAAGCTCCTTAGGCCTGTATGGGGGAATCATAAAAGAAAAATCGGCTATTGCATTTGACTATTGTAGAGGAGGTTTCTCGACAACTTTTCGACTCTGAGAGGGACATTGAAGACTCAGACAGTGCTTCAGAGTCTAGGTGTTTGGGTAGGGATAATCATATGTCATGACAACGTCATGTAGATGAAGTCATTGATGATTTGTTCAGGGAGTTTGACACTCAACTTGCATATGTGGGTAGTCCCTTTCGTCATCTGTTTGTCTCTCCAAGTCCTTCCCGACCTCATTCTTCTTCACCTATCCAAAATACATAGGATTCACCTATCTGAAATGCAAAGGCTTCAACTGTGCCACCTCCTTCAGCTGTTAATCAAAATATGGGCACCAACCATGTTCCTTCGCCTGCTTTAATTCAACATGCATTTCGCCTTCCATCACAGGGGTAGAGAGTCATCTCTACTAAGGCGGATCATCAGAAGCCGCCTCTCAATGTGCCTTACGTGTTTATCGATGGGATCCTCTTTCACTCTAAGGAGTGTGTGTTTTGCTGGAAATATGTGATGAAGCGTAGGATAGCTGATGAGTTGATTGTTTCTGATCAACTTCATTCATGTGCAATTGTTATTGATTTTATTGCTAAGGCTGGTATCATGTGCGCTGTGAATAATCTTGGGATTTTCTACCCGAAGCTGGTCTGTGAGTTTATTGTTAATCTACCTACCAACTTCAATGAATCCCACACTCTTGATTTCCGAAAGGTTCATGTGCATGGTAAGTGCATTTCCATTTCTCCTCTTCTGCTTAATCAATTTTTAAATGTGTCTCCTCCTCTAAGCTCAGCTAACAGTTAGCCGACTACTGAACAACTTGCTTTGGAACTGTCTGGAGGGTTGGTTAGGACTTGGCCCACTAATGGCCAGTTTTTGGTCTCTAAACTGAGTGTAAAGCATGTAATCATTCACAAGATTAGAATTGCTAATTGGTACTCATTTACACATCTGGCCACCATCTCCACAACACTTACGCAACTATGGATATGGGGGAGTTTATTTTTCAAAAACTTCTTTGCCATGTGCACACCTATGGGATCAATATTCCAACTGCTTCCCTAGATTGATCATCGACCTTCTATTGTCTCACCATTCGGACTTATTTACTGATGATGATATTGCTGGATCAGTTCCTCGTACTATTTCTTTTAGCTATAAGACTTTTCAAAGTGCTCATGTCTTGGGCCTCTTTGTAACGTTTCGTCCTCCTCGTAGGGGTACCAAATCTTTGGGGGCTGAGTTACCTATTTTAGATGACGACCTGCATCTTTCTTGAGATTTAGCTCTTCGTGTGATGCAGCTACTCTCCGATGAGTCACGGGCCCTCACTGTGTCTGTCGCAGAACTGCAGGGTGCCATCTCAGCTTTAAATGATAGACACATGGCTATGGATCCTGTTTTGCATGCTCTTTGGGCTTGGCTAGCCACCTCTCAGGACTTTATTTGTTTCCATGTTTTTTTGTGACCATATCGGTTTGATCTTCTAACTTTTTCTGCTTTAACTTTTGTACTCAATTTTTTGTATGTTCTCTACCACCTGAATATTCTATTGTGAATGATGCCTTTGGTAATGAATGATGAATTGGTGGTTTCTTTAGCTTGTCTGATGGCTGGCGATTGTACAATTGCTTATGTGGATTGGATGTCTATTTAGCTGTTGTGGTCTATTACTTATGCATAGTTGGTTATATGGAATGGATGTTTTTTTTGCTACCGTGATCTGTTTCATGTTGGAACAAATACCTCTCGGTCCCAAGGGGGAGTTTGTTAGGATTATATGGGCCCCTAGTATTTATTGTGTATGTATGTGAAGATGTTGCACGTGCAGTTTAGGTACCAGGCTCTGGCTGGTAACAAATTACGTAAATATGAGCTTCGAATCTTGATTATTCAGGTATTTACGGAATAATTAGTTGTTGAGATTTACAGCGCGTATGTTGCAAAAAATAGAATATATAAGGATGGTCGAATACCTATAAAATGTTGGCTGTTGCACAAATCATCTTTGAACGCAGAAAAAGATAGACTTAATGCTGCACGTAAGTGTAACTGTGAATGATTCAAAACATGAACTTGATCGAGAAATTATGCAACGTTCAATCCTTATTTAGATCACGTATTACCAAGTTGAATGTATTGAACCCTGATCAGATGATTGATGAGATAATAGATCAAGGGGGAGATCTTCACTGTTAACTTACTTAATCAAGAAGTAGTGATTAACGGGGAGATTTTGATTGAATTAGAACAATCATAAACTTAAGTGTAATTAGTTTGTGTATTTTCTAACTATAATAATTTTGTATAGAGTGAGGATCATTTGTAAACTCTGTACTATGGATCTTAAGTTCTTGCTTATGATGTATGTTTGTTAGTAATAAAATCTCCTTTCACGGGTCAAGTAACCTCTAGACGTAGATGTAGAGTCATCGAACTTGGTTAACAAACCTCGGTGCCTATATTGTATCTACTATATGCACTTATTGTTGAACCTACTATAGTTGAGCGTACATGTTTCCTGTCTATCGACTTAGTTGTTGACTATTTCATTGTTTTTCAGTTTTGGTATATCAGGGACCATAGCCTTAAGTTTCTTTATATGCTAGTTCAATTAGGATCCCCATTAAATCCTAATCAATTTAGGAATAAGCTTCTACCCATTTAGTCCATAGTCAATTAGGAATCCCGAACCTTTATGAAATAGATCATGTAATAGACCTAATTAAATAAAATAACTTAATGTGATAAATTATTAATTTACATACATAGCTTACACTTTAATTATTCGTATTATTTAAATACGTTTAACAATCTCCCACTTGGGCTATGTTTGTATTTCTGATATAACAAGTTATTTTAATAATAGAATTTCTCTTGAGTTCAATCTGGTCCATCTCCTTCATCAGCATAGAACCAAGGTGTCTTTTGTCACTATCCTTGTAACTAAACCTTCCTTGATCACCAATTCCAATACATTCAATGACATAGATAAAGTATGGATGGAAAGCATGGAAACTATATGCAAAGGGATCTAGATCATGTCTGTTTTCAACTGAACTAAATTCTTTAGTGAGATCATTCTAAAAAAACTTTATGCGAAACAACATTTGCAAAACTGCATACATGATAAACGAGTTCAAATAATAAAACATAAACCATCAACTTTATTCTATATAGAAAATAAACAAAATTAAGGTCAAAGAACATCCTCAATAATAAGCTCCCACTAAACCATGACATTAGAAAATTGACTAACACCCATGTGAGCAACATGCTCATGAAAAACTTTAGGTGGTAAACCTTTAGTTAATGGATCTACCACCATGAAGTTTGTTCATATGTTTTCTATCAAAATTTGACTATTTTGAACTCTTTGTTTCACAACTAGAAAATTTATGTCAACATGCTTTGACTTTGTATTGCTTATGTTATTATTGGAATACATTACTACTGGCTTATTGTCACAAAATAATTTTAGTGGTCTTTTTATGCCAACCATTATTCACAGCCCAGTGACAAAATTTCGTAACCATATTCCATAATTAGACGCCTCATAACATGCTATAAATTTTGCAGTCATGGTAGAAGAAGCCATAAGTGTTTGTTTAACACTTTTCTAGGACACAGCTTCTCCAACCAACTTGAAGATATGGCCTGAAGTGGATCGTAAAGTGTCTTGGCATCCAGCATAATTAGAACCAGAATACCCAATGATCTCCAAAACTTTTGATCTTTGATAAGTGAGCATATAATCTTTTGTTCTCTGTAAATACCTCTTAAACTGTTGTGCTGCTTTCTAATGATCCATCCTCAGATTGCTCAAATATCGACTAAATACTCCAACTATGAACGTAATATCTGGACGCTTGCGAATTTGAGCATACATTAGGCTTCCAACAGCCGATGCATAAGGAACCTTTTGCATCTCCTTAAACTGAAGAGAAAGTCTCTTTGTAATCAATGCCTTCCTTTTAAGTAAAACCCTTTGCGACAAGTCGAGCTTTACATCTTTCAATTTTGCCTTGTGAGTCCTTTTTAGTTTTAAATATCCATTTAAAACGAATAGGTTTCACTCCTGATGGCAATTCGACAAGTTTCCAAATGTCTCTGTCTTTCATGGATTTTATTTCTTCTTCCACAACATTTATCCACTTTTAAGAATTAAAACTTTGTAGAGCTTGTTGAAAGTTGATTGGATCATCTTCCATTATGTCAATGTCATCCTGATGTTCTTGAAGAAACACAATATAATCATCTGAAATTGCATTTCTCTTTTCTCTAGTGAACCTCCTTGATGGCACTTCTTGAGATTGTTGAGTTTGAACTTCAGGGACTTCATTGTTGTCTTGTTCTATAATTGGTTCCATAGTGAAGTCAGGAATTGAAATCTGAACATCAACTATGCCTACATTAGGAAGAGAAACTAATTTCTCTTCAAGGACAACTTTCTTTATGTTATCTTCCCCTTCAAACTCAACATCCTCAAGGAATTTAGCATTTCTAGTATAAAAAAACGATCTCAAAGTGGGATCATAAAACTTAAAACCCAAGAATGCTCAGAATATCCAATAAAATAGCAGCTAATAGTTTTTAGGTCCAATTTTCTTTTGATAGGCCTATAAGGCCTAGCCTCAGCTGGACAACCCAAACGTGGAGATGCCTAATACTAGGCTTCTTTCCTATCCACAACTCATGAGGGGTTTTAGCTACTCACTACTACAAAAATACTCTCTTGACGGTTTTAAACTGTCAAGAATTGTTATTCTTGACGGTTTTAAAATCGTCATTGAAGCAAGTGTAAAGAAAGGCAAAGTTCTTGATGGTTGGTAAAAACGTCAAGAATGATGAACGTTGATAGTTTATAATCGTCAAGTATACAAATTTTCATGACAGTTTAAAACTGTCAAGAGTATAAGTGTTCATGACAGTTTAGAACCGTCAAGAATATGAGTATCCATGACAAAAACCGTCAAGAATATGGATATTTATGACATTTGATAATCGTCAAGAGTGTTTTTTCATGACATTTAATAACCATCAAGAAAGTGTTTGTTTATGACATTTAAAAACCGTCAAGAATGCAATTGTTTATGACATTTTAAAACCGTCAAGCATTTTTTTATTTTTTTAATTGTAATTCAATTATATTTTTATTTCTGTATTATGCTCTCATTTGTCCTGTATAGTGGTCCAACAATTGTTCTATAAATACATATATAAATGACAATATTCATCAAATATAAAATCTTCAACCATATCATTTTCGAAACTTTTCAAATATTCCTATCATTTACAAAACTAATATACAATTCCATCAGAGTTTCAGAACAATTCAACTCTTATGAACAATTCACCTATCATCCCCATATGAACAAATAACCTATCAAGAAAGTTTCAAAATTGTTACCACAACAAAATCTCAAAAGTATACCAATCGACCCCCTCCATATGAATAATTCAAAAAATCAGCTACAACAAAAAGTTTCTTGCTTCAGAATAAAAAATAAGTCGCAATCATATGTACGAACCCAAAAAATCAGCCAACTCAACCCGCACCTCATCTAACGCATGCCTTTACAATCTTCAACCTTCAACGATCACTTAGCTTTTAACCCAATTGCTTAGCTTTCTACAACAACAAAGAAAGCGATCTTTATCCAACATCAACAGACAAAGTGCTAAATTAAGGGAGGAAAAACAATATAGACGAAGTGCTAAACAACTGACTTCATTAGGACAGAACCAATATCCAACATCATCATCAAGTAATAAAACCACTACTCATTGCTGCGAAATAAATGTAATCATTCCTAAAACTAAACATAAAAAAAAGACATACTCTCATAGAAGAAAATATTCTTAAAAGTTAAAACAACTCACAATTATCTCATTTTTATCATCATCATTGATCCATTTGTTCCAATCAATTTTCACAAACAAAGTAGGCCTCTTGCTTTAACAATCTACTCCACCACTTCTTTTCAATCTTTTCTATCAAATACCAGATGTTTTTTCACATGCCAACACTAGGCTTGCTCTCTTATCATTGTTGTGTTTCAACAATTAGACATTAATATTCAACAGAACAACAAAAATGAAGAGTCTATTTACAGAAATTGCTTACAGAGTCTAATCAATGGAGGCCTGATGATACTGACCATTGATGTCTAAGATGGTTTTGGTCTTTTGATTTCTTCTGTGCCAAAGAATTCTGAGTTAGAAGCATAAAAGTTACTTGGTTTTGGTCTTTTGATTTCTTCTAGTGCAAAAGAAGTAACTCAAAGTTATACTTTCAATCTCAAAACAACTCAAAAAGATAACTTACAAACTTCTTCGATGTCACTTAGGAATTAGAGAAATAAGTAAAAGGATATTATATTAATTTGTAATATCAACACATAAATCGATGGAGAGGGAAAGCACAATGTAAAAGATAGAATAAGTATGGACTTCAATCTATAGATGCTACACCTTTTATGTGTATTTATATCGACAATCAATAAAGATCAATTTATGATTAGTTTTGCAAATATCGTATCTATGTAGGAAGAAATGAAGAGAATGGATCAAACTCAAGCTGACCATTAGGGAAATTTCACGAAACTCTCATTCTGGGCAAGAACCAATCAATAACATAGTTTCAAAGGAAAGAAAAATGTTTTTATGGCCCTTGCCTCAAGCATCAGACTCAGACTCCTGATCTATATTTTCAAAAAATTCCTTATTCCACGAATTTTGGACTCCCCCATCTAAAATGATCTTAAAGCAATTAGATGTTTCTTCAGAAGCAACTGGGAGAAAAGCTAATAGATTGAAATGAAATTATCGTTTTAAAACACATTTAACAAGTGGTGCTAAGATGTTTAAGTCTACCAAGAAAATTCGAATAAGTGAAGAAACATTAATTTTAGAATGGGTAAAGATGAGGAACTTCATGAATCAGTGGGGTTCCAATGACGTAGATAAAGTTGAACTAAATAAATTTTCACAAGTAAATGCTAATCAAATTTCTAGGAGCTAAGTTATAAATGACTCTTACTAAATACAAACATAATTCCACAAAATACCATCGAATTAACAGGTCATCTCATTTCATTAGCTTCAAGTAGAGAAAATTTAATATAATCACAATAGATCGTGAACACCAAACCTGAAGAGTTCTTATAAGAACAAGAGATTTTCAAACATTTCAATAGCTCCTAAAATATAACAAACACATTTCTGATTCTGAAGTACCCAAAAATTGAAATTAAAAGGCCATAAAAATGTACAATACGAACTTGTGAACGACGGCAGACGAACCTGTTCTGAACGACGATGGACGAACACACCAAATCTTCAGCAGCGGACGAACATAACGTCTTCAGCAGCGAACGAATGTAACGTCTTCAGCGGCGACTTGCAATGAACGGGGGCTTGCGATCGAGCAGGCGGAAGAGACGTGGGGGTTGCGATTGACAAGAGAAATATGAGGGGAAAGTTCGGGTTTTTTTTACAAAATTTAGGGGAAAAGAGAAAATTTGGGAAAGTAAAATTAAAAAGAGAAAATGTATGGCTTCGTGTGGTTTGTGAGAAAGGAAGAGGGAAATTGGGGTTGTGTGGAGGAAAAGAGAGAAAGTAAACAGACAAAGGAAAAATTAGGTTTACTTTTTTAAAAAAATTAGGTTATTTTTTTTTTAATTATTTAGTAATTCTTGACGTTTTTAAAATGTTAAGAAATGTCAAGAAATTTAAAAATGAGTCCCCTCCGTTTTTCATAAAAATTCTTGATGTTTTAAAACGTCAGGAATTTAATCGATATTACTTGATGTTTTTAAAACGTCATGAATAAGTATATATCATTTGACGTTTAAAAAACGTCAAGAATGTCGAATTCCTAAACATTTTTGATGTTTTAAAATCATCAAGAATTTAATAGATAATACTTGACGGTTTTAAAACGTCAAGAAAAAATACATATTACTTGACGTTTCAAAACCGTCAAGAAAGCTGAAAAATTGACTACCTTCAGCCTTTTCATAAAATTTTTTGACGGTTTTTCTTTTAAGTCACCCATTTCTTGACGTTTTTTCAAAAACCGTCAAGAAATTAAAATACAACTGTAAAAAAGACTCTTTTTCTAGTAGTGACTACTTGACTAGGTACCCTATTGAGGATATATGCTGCAATCTTTAGTTCTTTACCCTAGGGGGATTATAGTAAATAAGAATAACTAATCATACTTCTTAGCATAACCTTAAGTGTTCTATTTTGCCTTTCCACTACACCATTCATGTTAGGTTTCTCTAGCATAATGTATTGTGGACGGTTCCACATTCCTCTAGGTATTTGGCAAAGGGTTCAAGATGTTGTTCACCTGATCCATCATATCTAACGTAGTATTCACCACCACGATCAGACTTGACAACCTTAATTTTCTTTAAAGTTGAAGTTCAACTTTAGCTTTATAAGACTTGAAAATGTCCAATGACTGAGACTTCTCATGAATTAAATATAGGTATGCATATCTTGAATAATCATCTATGAACGTAATAAAAATATTGTTGTCCATTCCAAGAAGCCGTAGGGAATGAGCCACAAATGTCTGTATATATTAGTTCTAAGATGTCTGAACATCTATTGGCACCTAATTTTCTTATGTTTGTTTGTTTTCCCTTAATACATTTCAGACAAACTTCAAATTTGCTTAAATCAAAGGAATCAAGAATTCCATCTAACACAAGTTTCTGAATTCTCTGTTTAAAGATGTGACCTACATGCTTGTGCCTCAATATAGCAGAATTCTCATTTAATTTACGCTTTGTACCACATGATCTAGACAATAGGATCTTGTTAGATGAAGTATAAGAATCAAGCATATATAGGTTATCAATTAAAGAACCGGTACCAATGAGCTTGGAGTTTTGAAAAAGACTAACTTTATTTTCGAAAGAACAAGAAAGACCAAATTTGTCCAAACTGAAAATAGAAACTAAGTTCCATCTAAATGACAGTATAATAAAAGTCTCATTAAAAAAACAACCAGTTTTTAAAAGTAATCTAAAATTGCCAATAGCTTCAACTGCAACTGCTTTACCATTTCCTACATAGATGAATTCTTTCAGCATCATTTGGCGGTCGGCTCCACAGGCAACCCTACATGGATATACTTATGTGAGTAGTAGCACCAAAATGTACTCACCAAGTATCTGTCGGTACAAAAGATAAATTAACTTCAGAACAAACGAAAGTAAGAAGTTTACCCTTCTTTACCCACCATTTGACATAGTTAGGACAATCTTTCTTGAAATGACCTTTCTCTTTTGCAAAAGAAACAAGGATCCTCCGTAGCTTGTTTCTTATTTTACTGAGATGCCCCTTCTACAGTATTTGTAAGTTTCCCTTTCTCCTTACCACGAAAGTTAGTTGCCAAGTGAGCACTTTTTATCCTCTCTCTCTTAATTCTATCTTCTTCTTACACACATTAAGAGATAAGCTCATTAATACTCAATTTATCCTTCTGAGTATTATAGCTTATCTTAAACTGGGTAAATTGTGTAGGAAGAGAGATAAGTACTAGATGTACGAGTAAATTTTCATTTATTTTGATGTCAAGTGCCTTTAATTTACTAGCGAGATTGGACATTTCCATAATAAACTCCCTTATGTTTCCATTGCCCTTATACCTCATGGAAGTTAAAGTAGCCAAAAGATTACTTCCTTCCCCTTTTTCATTTTTAGCAATTTTTGTTTTATTTCGGCAAGGAACTTATTGGCATTTTCACTTTTCGTGACAGAAACCCAAAAAGACTCTGGAATGGAGTGTGTAATAATCATCAGACACATGCGATTTAACTGTTCCCACTTCTCAATATTAGCCAAATTCGATTGTTCCTTAGTAGAAGCAGGTTTATTGATTCTCAATGCAAGGTCTAGATGTATACACCTGAGAAGTATGTCTAGGCTTTCCTTCCAAATCTTGAAATTCGATCTATTCAACTTGGAGATTGAACACAAATTTTAGATATTTGAGTAAGACCACTCAACAAAGAACAAGTAAACAAATAATATATTACAATTAATATGTCATAAAATAAAATAATGACAAAATAACTTCACATATATGGTGGACCCCTTTTACAAGATACATAACACAATATTGATGTCCAACCTTTGGGTACAGATATCAACTGTAAATGGTACTTTCAACATAGTAATCAAAGTATTGACGGTAAACTCTGTAAAAAAAATTAGCCTTTCTTTGGACCTACTATTTTTTTCATGAGCAATCCTTATAACTGTCATCTACTTATTACTACACGCATACTCATAATTTGGTCAAACAATTATCTTCCTTTGGACTGACCATAAATCAATGAAAATGCATATCTTATATTTTAGAATTAATCTAACCTAGATAACAGAGGCTACTTTTGTGACATGTTATTTTGACCAACTCATCTAAAATATAAGACACAATAATAACTATTTTATTATTGTAAAAACTAATGGAGGAAGAACACCAAATAATCTTTACCAAAGTTCACCCAATAGTTGGGTACATTAAAATATAACTAATGCAACATAAACATGTGAATATCCCAAAAAATTACATTCAAGTTTGATCCACACGATGATCAATTAATCTTGAATCTATTAATCTTGGTTCAACAACATGATCAATTAAACTTGAATTCACAACATGATTAATCAAATCTTGAATCTACAACATAATCAATTAAACTTAAATTCACAACATGATTAATCAAATCTTGAATCAAGAAACCAATAGAAAACAAACATATTCCAATAATTCAACACGAAATTCATGATTTGATACTGCTTGTTGGAATAAATACTTTAAATCTATAAAATAGATTAACCCAAGATCGTTCATGCCAAATTGTCAAGAATAAATTACATACCAAATTCCATCTCCAAGTAATTGATGATGGCTATAAAATGGCTATTGTCGTCTGCTTGTAGCCAACTCAACATCACCAAAAACTTACTTGTGGCTGCTTAAATTAGTTTTGGAGCTTAGGAGACTAGCGTTATTGCTTACATTAGTATTTAAATCTACATGAAGAGTCATTGATCATGGTCATTGCATACTAGATGCACTTTATAAATCTCTTCATCATGTAACTCCTAAGTTCTCGTTGAGTACACGTTTTTCTATTGCTTGCCCAAGTGTAAGCAAAACAAAGTCAAACACAGAAAATTGATATCAAAGCTTAGTTATAGGGTTCACTAGATGTTTAGGCAGTCTAAAAGAATAAACTATATAATGTGGAAGACTTTAAGTTTAAACTATATCTACTTATCTACACTAGAGAATCTGTAAAGGGAAAATTAAGATGGATGTGAGATGAATTTGTGAACTAACTTGCATAAAAGAAGATGTGAAGGAATCTATATGCATTACCAGGTGATTAAGCAACAAAAGAACCTTGATGCGATATAGCTCAATTAACTAGCTTATGATTCAGGCAAGCACATCTTGATGTCTTTAAATGTCACACTTGCTCATCTCTCAGGATCCAAATGATCAAGTTATGTTAAGTAAGTTAAATCTAGAATGCTTCACTTACAAGACTAATAAAGCTTCTCATTTAATGGTGACAACCTTTTGGCGCCTAATACCCACATTTGTTCTCTTTTAGGGACATAAATGATGGAAGTTATCTCGCCAAGGTAGAGTTTTTGTCTCCAAACTCTTCCTTATGTGCGTTAACCATATGTTTGCTACTTACCCTCTCGAGTAGTTAGCAATATACATTGGCTAGGTGATGAAAATAGCTTAGCTAACGCGATAATGAAGATAAGCTGACCTTCTTATCAAGAACTTATCATAAGTCTTACTCTATAAATAACACAAGGACAAATGAAAAGTAAAGAGATGAAGGATTAAAACTGGTATAAATATGTAATGTATTAAAGAATATAGGCCTTATGCCACTGTACAATATGAACAAATACATTACAAAAAAATATACAAAAATGAAAAGAATAGAAATGACATTACAAGTTAAGGGAAGACGGGAATGTGATCTTCTTCACTCAACCCTCAAGCTTTCACTCATTGACTGACCAGAGAAGATGAAGTTCTTTATATAGGCAGATTTAGACGGGAAATCTAATCTTTTGAATATGTCAGTGTCGAAAGCTGCCTTTGTGTCAAGTCACATCAACTTTAACTACCACTTCTGTGTTCTAGCAAACCTCTTCTTATCTACTAATATTGTCTTTTCGCCTAGTCTTTGCGTGAGTTCTTCTACGATTGGCTAGGTTCTTCTTTTGTTCATAATCATTTGTTAAGACCTAAAAAGAAGATGAAATAAGCATAATTGCTTATGTAAAGTGTATTTTCAAATATTCATGAATTTACAACATAAGTTATGCGTTTTGACACATTTCTTATGTGTTTTGGTCTCATTATTCTATCCAAAAGGCTATAATAAATTGTATTTCTACTAGTTATCATCTTCCTCAACCAAAACTCTGAAATGCTTTTAGTGGGATCTTTCTCTTGATGATATACAAAAAAGACTGAGTGCTTATTGTTTTAGTATATCGGGGACCATAGCCCTAAGTTTCTTTATATACTAGTTCAATTAGGATTTCCATTAAATCTTAATCAATCTAAGAATATGATTCTATCCATTTAAGCCACACTCAATTAGGAATCCTGGGCCTTAATTAAATAGATCAAATAATAAGCTTAATTAAATAAAATAACCTAATGCGATAAATTAATAATTTACACTTTATATACGTATTATTTAAACATGTAATTCTATTATCAAGTATGTATATCACCATAAAGTTCATGTATATATTTCACCACAAAAATCATACCTACAAAAAATTGAAAAGAGATACTTCTCCCCCTTTGAAATCATAAAAAAGAATAACAAGGCAGTAAACTCTCCTTAAAAAAATATGAACACATAAATATGTTTAATTCTCCCCCTATCGATATGCATTCGGTAATAATATCTAATAAAATATATATTCAAGATGCATCACAACAATAATATCAAGCTCAAGCCCATTTATACAAAAATTTCTTCATTCAAAGGCTTAGTAAATATATTCACTAATTGATTATTAGAGCTCACAAACTCAAGAGTAATACGACCATTTTGCATATGCTCTCTAATAAAGTGATGCCAAATATCAATATGCTTAGTTCTAGAATGATGTATAGGATTCTTAGTCAAGTTAATGGCACTAGTATTATCACAAAATATGGGCAAATTATCAAATTTTAATCCAAAATCACAAAGAGTTTGTTTCATCCAAAGAGTTTGTGCACTCCAACTAGTAACCACAATATATTCCACTTCGTTAGTGGATAAAGAAACTAAATTTTGCTTTTTACTAAACCAAGATGCTAAGAAACTACCAAGAAATTGGCAACTCCAACTAGTTCTTTTACGGTCAAGTAAACTACCAACAAAATCCGCATTGGAATATCCTACCAAATTTGTCACTCCTCGTCCCAACCTACCCCAAGTGTCACACCACGTGATCAAATGGATGACGTGCTGGCTAGACACTCAACACGTACCTCTCGCGTGATAGCATGCCGATTACCTAGTGAGCAGAACAACTCTTCCATTCGTTTCTTTACGAAGCTGTTCTATTGAGCCTTAGAGACCTTCACATCTTTTGAGCGGAAACACTTAAGAAATATCATAATGGAATAACTTAAAACTCCTTCACTTTATTAACTTAATGCTCATAGAAGTACAAATTTACAATTTACAACTTTACTTTTCGTAAAAATATAGTAGCGTTGATATTCTTATGTCCTTCTTCCCACCAAAGCGCAACACACCTTCCTTCCTTCATCTACCGCCTAATGCTGACCTCTATGGGGAGGTGTTCAGGAGCATAAGAACTCCAATCTCATCCTCCTCCTTGAGTCGCCAGAAATCCAACTCAAGGAAAATCTTTAGGGCTTCCTTTCCTTGGTTCAGTTCCTTCACACTCTTCGTCTTCGATCCCATAACTATGAAGCGTTAAACGAACCTTCTACGATTTGTGCTGAAGTTATCCACATTGAGGAGCAATGTGCTTACCAATTGGCTCCTTAAATGCATGATGAGATACCATGACTAGCATGCCATGTAAGACTACAAAGTAACTCCGCCAATTAGGCTACAACACCCAAGACCAATCCTTCACTTAGCTTCCATACCTAATGACCTGAGGAGAGGAAACACTTTAAATGTAAGTCAATCAGACTGAGTTGCCAGCAATCAACTCAAGAAAAATCTTTAGGGCTTCCTTTCCCTGGCTCAGTTCCTCCAGACTTTTTGTCTTCAGCCCCACAATTGTGATGCGTCGAACAACCCTTCTACAGTCTGAGCTGAGACCTCCATGTTAAGGAGCAATGCACTTACCAATTGGCTCCTTAAATACATGATGAGATACCATGGCTAGCACACCATGTAAGACTACAAAGTAACTCCGCTATCCTCTCTAACTAGGCTACAACACTCGAGACCAATCCTTCGCTGGGGAGAGGAAACATTTTAAACATAAGCCAATTGAACTCAGTGGGTGAAGAGTTTGAAAAAAATCTTTTTGGAGAACACAACAGGATTAACAATATTAAGGTCAAACCGCATCATAAAGGTTTCATCGCATATAGTCATAGGTACCCCAATCATTCGCACCATTCATGCCACTGACACCATGCTCTTAAATCCTCTCGCCATTCACGTTCAACATTGGGACTTGGAACTCTCCCCTCATCGTGATCTAGGATTCAAAATGTACCAGCATCATGTGAGTTACCTGAGATTTTCCTTATAATCTCACCTTCTTATGTCATTCCATTACTACAACCGAGGGGGAGGGGATTCGCTTCCAAGCTACTTTCCTTACACTACATCATAGTAATGACAATATTATGAAGTAACCATCAAAGATAGAACACCTTCGCGTCAATTAACAACATAATACATTGATCACATATCAGGCTTACTAATACGACAAACACTATTTATGAAGGATTACTCATAGGCAATTTATTCGTTATTCGAATTCAAGTATAGAGGACATTTTACCATAAATAACGACTAAGAAGCAACGACCCAACATTTACTCTTAACACGAATTAATGAAAATTAGTGAAATACCTTATAAACACAAACCTAGAGGAAAGAATACTCATATTCGTGGAAAACGTTTAACCTTTCGCTGAAGAACATTTATAACTTATGCTTATTTTTGGAAAATGTTTATGAAACGAGTTTTAACTTTCACATAAAAGGTCCATAAAACATACTTCGTCATTCACAGAAGGGTATCAATCGTAGGTAATACTTGTAAATCACATTTATTATAGGTAACACTTGTAAATCAAATTTATTACTTTCAACAATCCTTGCAAAAAAAAAAAAATAGTATAAATGATGTAGCATTCACAGTAAAACATATAATTCATCTTGTCACTCATCAGATTTATATGTCCATAAGGTTCACTACTTGAATGTTGGACTCAATACGCTTAATGTAGTGTTATGTTGTGAATCTTATTCTATGTGATGAGACATGGTCATGACCTGTTGTATGCTCTTTAAGTCTCGCATTATCATGTAATTACTAAGTCCTCGTTGTGTACAAGCTTTCCTATTGCTTTCCCAAGTGTAAGCAAAATAGTAGGTTTTCTTGGATAATCTAGAGTAGAACACGGAGAATTGATATCAAAGCTTAGTTCTAGGGTCCACTCTTCAATTAGGCAGTATTAAAGAATGAGAAAGTGTAGGTTTAAAGTATATCTACTTGTCTATACTAGAGAATCTGTAAGATGAGAATGTGAACTAACTTGCATAAATGAAGGGAAGAAGGAAAATCTATGTATTACTAGGCGATTAATCAACCAAAGAACCTTGATGCAATATAGCTCAGTTAACCAGCTTATGACTAAGGCGAGCACCTCTCAGTGTCTTTAAACACCACACTTGCTCACCTCTTAGGATCCAAATGGCTAAGCTGGGTTAAGCAAGATATATCTAGAACACTACACTTACAAGACTAATAGAGCTTCTCTTTTAAGGGTGACAACCTCTCGGTGCCATATACCCACACTTGTTCTCCTTTTGGGATACAAATGATGGAAGTTATCTCGCAAAGGTGGAGTTTGTCTCCAAACTCCTCCTTGCATGCGTTAGCCATATCTTTGCTACTTACCCTCTCGAGTAGTTGGCGATAAACACTGGCTAGGTGATGACTATAGCTTAGCTAACGCGATAAGAGTTATGATCTAACCTTCTTATTAAGAACTTATCCTAGTGCTTAAACTACGAATAACACAAACATAGATGAACAGTAAAGAGATGAAGGATTGATACGATATAAATATGCAATGTATGAAAGAATATTGACCTTAGGCCACTGTACAATATGAACAAATACATTACAACGAAATACAAAAAACGAAAAGAATAGAAATGACATTATAAGTTAGGGAATATGGGGAATGAGATCATTTTCACTCAAATCTCAAGCTTTCACTCTTAGACTAACTAGAGAAGATGATGAAATTAGCTTTAAAGATTGTGGAAAGACTATTCCTTTCCACTGCTCTTTAGAGTCTGGTCGGTTAAGATCTTTGGCTCTTCATATAGCCGACCTCTTGGCCTATTTGGGCACTCTCTTGTTGATGGAGGGAGTTCTTTATATAGGCAAATTTAGACGCAAAATCTAATCTTCTGAACATGTCAGCGCCGAAAGCTGTCTTTGTGTTAAGTTACATCAACTCCAAGTACCACTTTTGTCTTCTAGCAAACCTCTTATTGCCTACTGATAAAGTCTTCTCGTGTAGTCTTCAGGCAAGCTTCTGATGATTTGCTAACTTCTTCTTTTGTTCATAATCTTGCATTAAGACACCAAAAATATAGTGAAACAGGCACAAGTGCTTACGTAAAGTGTATTTCTGAATATTTATGAATTTACAACATAAGCTACATGTTTTGACACATTTCTTGTAAGCTGTCTATCAACAACGATTTGACATTCCCTCAAGATGCACACCTTATCTCCTTGGAAAGTCAAACTCTTTAATCGTATGACCCTCCTATCTTCTTGGAAAGTAACATACATTCATTTTCCTCAGCGAGTGATCAAGTTATCTTGATAATACACTTCCTCACCTCTACTTCCTTAGGCATAGCCTCTTCTTCCAGCATTGTCATACAAGATGTCTAACTCTTGGAGTTCGATGCATGCCTCTTTCTCGCCATTCATTCTTATCGCGTCGCTCCCCATCTCACGATAGAACTTACACTTGAGCGTCTCTTTTTCTGGATAACATACAAACCTAGCGAAAGTAAGGATCGAAAAATTACTCTATATGCAACTAAACACTTTAGTGATTAACATGCTAAAAACTACCCTAATTACACTAGATAGGGTTAAAAAAAAATCTTACTTTGAAGCTTTTTCCGACTTCTCCAAATCTTCTCACGATCACGAATTTGGAACCAACACTAGTGTTGACTCCTCATTCTTCGGATTGAGAACCAGTTTGTGGGACTCGTTAAGTGAAGGAATTTGAGAAAGAGATGGAAATTGAGGTGGAGATTAGGTTGAGATTTTAGAGAAAAAATGTTTGTTTTGTAATTCAAAATTACAAAAATGGCTAAAATCCTCTTCAATATGAGAAGTACCCTATTTATAACTAATTGCATGTAATTAGTTTATTAAATCTCAACACCTAATAATCCACTAACAATTAGTGGAACTTAATGGGCTAGGTGTTTACATCTCATGTAGCCACCTACCCACCTATACCTGCTAGTGGGATTATCCAACAAAATAATGAGTTTTTCCACTAACTTAGTCCAAGGGCATTTTGGTCATTTGACCATTAAAGTCAAAGTCAAACTTTGACTTTTCCAAGTTAAGAGTCAACATTTTGAATTTTTACCATTTTATTCATCTTGAATAATTCTGACCTCCCGAGCATGAATTCGCATTCCTTTTTCTAGAATTCAAATCACATTAGAATATAAAGCCAGTCAAAATTTGACTTTTCAAAGTTAAAAGTCCAGACTTTGACTTTTTACAACTTTGACCTTTTCCATAAATTTTGAGCTTCCAAATATGAATCCATATTTATATTTTTAATATTTAAATCACATTTAAATTATAAAGCTCTATAACCGACGACTATATCACATATATAAGTCGGTTTCTCTCTCTTTACCTAATTCGAACAATTCAAAATTTTCCAACATATTGTTCTAAGTTAATTCTATATGAGCTAGCAGGGGAACCTAATGGACCTATAGATCATGGACTCCAATGATCCAAGATTAACTGGCTAAACCATTTTAGACCTAGTTAATCAACATTCGTTACTAACGAGTCATTCCACTAAAGTCTTGTAGTTGCATTCCCCTCACTATAGATATATTTGTGTCCATCTGATATAACCATGATTGATAAGTTAATCCTTCATAGGTTGTTCGTAACCTCGGTTGGGTCAAAATATCATTTTACCCCCGAGACTACATCTTATTCCTTAAGTCCCACTGATCCACAATTGAACATTTGGTTTAAGGTTCAATCTATAAATCGAATCTCTTTCGGGGCAATGGGAGAGCAGGATCCCTTGTTCAAGATTTGAATTCAGTTCTTAAGGGAACAACCTATCTACTAACCCTAACACGGGTAGGAGTGAATTCCGTCTCTAGCCATCCATCCGGTCTTACCCCTGAAATGGAAGGCTTATTGGTCTCGCCGTTAAGCTGGCCTCACCTATGCAGATCTAAGGATAATACCAATTGAACAGAAGTTCATAATTAGTTTAGGATTACGATTAAGTAACCTAGGTCATCATAATTGAAATGGTCAGTTTATATAGTCGACGGTGTTATAACTTAAAAGTGACTATTTTATGGTTCTAGTCTTATGCAAACTCTTTACATAGGATGCCCTCACTCTCATGTCTCTACATGAATGATTTAGGATCACATCGTTTGTACTAACTACAAAGCGAGCCGTATCCATAGCGTTCCCGAAATAAGTCGCCCAACCTTATTCATACACTATAGCTTGTTTTGGCTATAAACTTGAACTTGATCCACATTTATGTCTCTATATAAAGTTCAAGTTTACATTAGATAACATTGGGACCTTAGTAAATTGGACTTAAGATTATAGTATTCTATTTTTACTAATAAGTTCTCAATAACCACTTTATTAAATTGAATATAATTTTAACTGCAAACTACGAGTTTTAGGACATAAATTCCGACATCTTTTTAGTTTTTCCTTGCGAAATGTCCCATGCTTCCTTATACAACTTCCCAGCAAGGGTCTTCTTCAGCAAAAACTCCTTTTTTTGGGCCAGTGCCTCACAAAATTAAACTCTACATTTCCAGGATACCATAATCCAACATCAATAGTCTCAAGCAAATATTTAAGTATCCTTTTAATGACATGAAAATGTGATTCTTTAGGATAAGATTGAAATCTAGCACAAATACATACACTAAGTATGATATCATGTTTACTAGCGGTCAAATAAAGTAAAGATCCAATCATACCTTGATGAGTCTTTATATCCACACATTTACCTTTTTAATCTTAGTTAAGTTTAGTGGTTGTGCTCAATGGAGTTTTTGCAATTTTATATTTATTGAATTTCAATCTCTGAGCAAATCCCTTGTGTATTTTTCTTGACTTACGAAGATGCCATCCTAGAGTTGTTTTGAGTTGAAGACCAAAGAAGAAACTAAGTTCTCCCATCATACTCATCTCAAGCTAATGATGTGTACAGTTGGAGAATTCTTCACACAAAGAAGAATTAGTAAAACCAAATATAATATCATCCACATAAATTTGTACTATAAGCATGTCATTGTTTTTAACCTTAATAAAGAGAGTACTATCAAATTGTCCCATCTTAAAGTCATTCTCAGGTAAAAAATTGCTAAGTCTATCATACCAAGCTCTTGGAGCTTGTTTAAGCCATAAAGAGCATTTTTCAACTTATAAACATGATTAGATAAATCAAAACTTTCAAAGCTCGGAGGTTGTTCTACATAAACTTCCTCCACAATATAACCATTTAAAAAAGCACTTTTTATGACCATTTGATACAAAATGAGATTCTTACAAGAAGCATAAGCAAGCAACATTCTAACAGCTCTAGTCTAGCAATTGGTGCAAAAGTATCTTCATAATCTTTACCTTTTTGACAATATCTCAAGCTACAAGTCGAGCTTTATTTCTAATGATATTTCCATTTTTATCCATCTTATTTATAAAAATCCATTTAGCTCCAATTATAGATGTATTAGAAGGCCTAGGTACTAATTCTCAAACTTTGTTCATTTTCAAATTGATTTAATTCTTCTTGCATAGCTAAAATCCAAAACTCATCACATTCAACATCTTAAAAACTTCTAGGTTCGATCAGTTTGAGATACAAAAGCAAGATTACTAAATAAATTAAGAGAAGAACGAGTTTTCACACCTTGTTCAGAATTGCCAAGAATTAAATCTTTGGGATGGGATGGAACATATCTCCACTCTTTAGGCAAGGATGAAGAATCATCTTCTTTCTTTTCTATGATGTTCACATCTTGCATACTTGAAAAATTTTCTTTGCCTAATTTGTCACCAACAAGTAAATCTCCAAAATCTTTTTCTAAATTATCACTACAAATAGACTCACTAGAAACATTATTACAAGAGTTATCAAACACAACATGCATATATTCCTCAATAACTCAAGCTTTCTTATTGAAAATTCTATAAGCTTTACTAGTAGAGGAATATCCTAGAAAAATACCAACATTCTTCTTAGAATCAAAATTTTCAAGTTTTTCTTTGTTATTGAAAATAAAACATTTGCAACAAAAAACTTGTAAATACTTAATATTTGGATTTTTGCCATGCCAAAGTTCATAATCAGTGTTAATGGCTTCTGCCAAAAAATATTTAGGTAAACTATACTCATTCAATATTGATCTTGCAAATTCTTGCATAGTACAAATTTTTCCTTTTAACCACACCGTTTTGTTGATAAGTTCTTGGAGAGAAAAAATTATGCTAAAAACGTTTTTCTTTAAAAAGCTTTAAAAGCATCATTATCAAGTTCTCCTCCATGATCACTCCTAATTTTAGAAATAAAAAATCTTTTTCATTTTAACTCGTTTTGCAAAAGTAATAAAACTTTTCAAAGCAACATCCTTATGTTTTATCATCAAAACCCAAGTAAATCTTGAAAAATCATCAACTATTACAAATGTAAAATAATTTTCTCCATAGCTAGCAATTCTAGAAGGGCCTAATAAATCCATGTATAATAGTTGCAGGGGTCTAGTAGTAGAGATCACATTTTTAGATTTGAAAGAGGTCGTAGTTTGTTTACCCATTTGACAAGCATCACAAGCTTTGTCATTTTCAAATTTAAAATTAGGAAGTATTGAAATTAAGTGCATGCTAGCTTGTCCTAATCTTCTATGCCATAACCAAGAGTCATCATGCAAAATTGAAAGAAATTTATCAATAATAGGACAATCATTCAAATCAAGATCGGTGTACACATTTTCATCCATATTTTCAACAAACAAAACTTTTCTGACTAACATTTTTAACTATGCAATTCTATTTATCAAATATTACTCTAAATCCTTTATTACACAATTGACTAATACTAAGCAAATCATGCTTTAAGCCATCAATCAAAGGAATATTTTCAACCAAAGTAGATGAATAATTTACTATATTACCCCTACCAATTATTTGTTGGAATTTATGACCTAAAACTCGTACTTTGTTATTTGATTCAATAAAATTTATTATTGAATGTTATAATCTTAAAACCAATAAATTAAGGTCCGAGGCTTTTTTACTAAGTTTGTCAATACACTTGAACTTCATGTAGAGACATAAACATAGATTAAGTTCGAGTTAATGGCCCAAATAGTCTATAGTGTATGAATAAGGTTGGGCGCCTTATTCTGGAAAAACACTATGGATGGGGCCCGCTCCATAGTTAGTACAAACAATGTAATCCTGAATCGTTCATGTAGAGACATGAGAGTGGCGTTCTATGTAAATGATTTGCATAAGACTAGAACCACGAAATAGTCACTTTTAGTTATAATGTCGTAAACTATAAACTGACTATTTTAATTTTAATGACCTAGGTAACTTGATCTTAATCTTGAGCTAACTATGAACTTCTAATCATTCGGTAGTATCCTTAGATCTGCATAGGTGAGGGCAGCTCATCATCGCTGGCCCAATAAGCCTCCTATTTCAGGGATAAGACCGAGTGGATAACTAAGGACATAGGGTGCAAGACAAAATTCACTCCTACCCACTTTTGGGATAATAGATAGGTTGTTCCTTTAAGGTCTGAATCCAAGTCTTGAACAAGGGACCCCACCTTCTCATTTGCCCGAGAAGGATTTAGATTTATAGGTTGGACCTTAAACCAGTTGTTCAATAGTGGATTAGTGGGTCTTAAGGAGCAAGATGTAATCTCGAAGGTAAAACGATATTTTGACCCAGCCAAGATTATGAACTTGTGAAGGATCAACTTACTTATCATGGTTATATCAGGTGGACAGAAATATATCTATAGTGAGGGGAGAGCAACTAAGAGTCTTTAGTGGAATGACTATTTAGTTAACGAATGTTGATTAAGCTTGGTCTAAAAGAGTTCAGCTAGTTAATCTCGAGTTGGAGCCCATGATCTATAGGTCCATTAGGTTCCCCTACTAGCTCATATGGATTCAACTAAGAACAATATGTTGGAATAACTCGAATTGTTCGAATTAGGTAAAGAGAGAGAAACCGACAAGTGTATAAGTCGGTAATTATAAACTTTAAGCTTATGTTTAAATATGATTTAAATAATGAATATGGCTACATATTTAAAAGCTTGGAAAGTTTTTAAACGGTCAAAGTTGTAAAAGTCAACATGTTGACTTTTGACTTTGAAAGACAAAACTTTGACCGGATTTATATTCAAATATGATTTGAATTTTAGAAAAATGAATGCAGATTCATACTCGGGAGGTTGAAATTAGTCAAGATGGATAAAATAGCAAAAGTCAAAAAGTTGACTTTTGACTAAGAAACGTCAAAGTTTGACTTTGACTTAATAGGTCAAATGACCAAATTGTCCTTTGACTAATATATTACTAAATGTTAGTGGAAAATGTGGCAGCTTGTAATGAACTTATAAGCCACTAATTCCATTAGGGTTAATGGATTAATTAGGTGTTGAGATTACATAAAAGAAAATTGCATGTATTTTGCATGTAATTTTCTATATAAACTTCAATTTACAGAATGAGAAGGAGATGATAAAAAATCTCATGAAAAACCTCTAGTCGATACACCTTCCTCCTTCTATCTCTCTAAGATATCCTTCATAAAAACGAGTCCCACAACTCGGTTCTTAGTCCTAAGATTAGTAGGTCAACATAGTAGTTGTCCTTTGCTCGTGATCTTGAGGCAGAGAAGAAGTTTTGGAACGAAGAAGAAGTTGAGAACTACAAAAGTAAGTTCATCGTTTACCTTCTATATTCTTTGTTTAGGTCTATCTTTAGTTATAGCATGTTAGTTTCTAAATCGTTTAGATGCATATAGAGTAAAACATGATCCTAGTATTTCGCTGCATGTTTCTCTGGTGTTTTTTTCTTCCATCATTATTTTACCTTTCTTGTTGTCACCAAAGATTACATGTCTCTATCCTTTTTGGAGAAAGAGATAAGCTTGGATCGATCTCCCATCATGTGTCTTGAGCAACCACTATTCAAGTACCATTTGTTTTTCTTGAAGGTTTTCAAACAAACATAAAAACAACTAAGTTTAAGTTTGATCCTTTGGTACCCATACTTGTTTGAGTCCTAGAATGTTAGCATTTACATATTTAGGAATCCATTTCATTTTTCCATGGACATTACAAACATTGGATCTAGATAAGTAACAAGAATAAACTTTATGTCCATACTTGCCACAAGAAAAACAAACAACATTATGCAAGGATTTATTTTTCACAGCAAATTTATGTCCTCTACTTTTCTTGGAGAAATTCTTCCTTAGAGCATTGTAAAACTTTGTTCTATGTGAAAATTTTCTTCTCGAAGAAGTAGTGTGAGCATATTTCAATTTAAAGCATCAAGGTCTAACATGACCTTCAACACCACAATTATGTCATATAAGTAGAAAGCTAGATTTAACAAGATTGGACACATCATTAGGCATATTAAGTGTAGGCACAATAAGAGATGCTTTAACAAATGTAGTTTTATAACTTGAAGGAGTAAATGATTCATCAATATAGCCTAAACCTCTCTTATCACTGTAAGACTTTCCTACTTCAATAATTTTGTCCAATCTTTGAGCACCTATTGTCAACTTTTTAGTAGTCTCCTTAGCTTTATCAAGATCTTGTTAAAATATTTAGTTCATTTTTTTTAATCACTTTAATCAAGTTATCTTTTTCACAACCATCATGGTCAAGAAATGTAACTTTATCAAGCAAAACATCTTTCTCATTACAATCACAAACATGCTTATCACAAGAGACATTCAATTATTCAATTTGTACAACAATTTTATTCTCTTTAAAGCAAACAATTTTATCGAGTAAAAACTTATTTTTACTAGTTAAAACATTGGATTTCTTCTTAAGCACAACATACTTAGAACTAAGTATTTCTAGGTCATTTTGCATACTTTCAAAATTTTCAAACAATTCATCAATAGAAGAAGGTTCTAGAGTTACCTTATCATCATGTTCATCTTCAATGTCACTATGAGCTATGAGACCAAGGTGTGTCATTTCTTCGACTTCACTTCCACTTTCGCTACTATCATCCCAAGTAGCCTTCATTGCCTTCTTCTTGGATTTCTTAGATGATTCGAAGAGAAGGCAATCCGTTCTTATGTGATCCGACTTTTTGCATTCATAACAAATCATCTCATCCTTTTTAATTTTCTCATATTTTGACTCTTTTTGGGTTGATAAGTGTTTCTTTAAATATATTTTTTAATGAAATTTGTGTATTTACGTGAGAAATAAGTAATATCATCTTCATTAAGGCCATCCTTATCTTTGGGATCAACTTCCAAGGAGATGGTCTTTAATGCAATAGTCTTCTTCTTTTTAGATTAATCCTCCAAGTGCTCCTTCATAATGATCTCATGAGTCACAAGTGAGCTAATGAGCTCCTCGACAATGGAAGTTTGGTTTGATTCTTTGCTTCTTGGATTGCCGTCACCTTAGCTTCCCAAGTCTTAGGTAGAGACCTTAGAATTTTTCTAACAATTTTGGAAGTTGTATAGACTCTACCAAGACCCTTCAAAGCATTTATAATGTTAGTAAATCTAGTAAACATATTGGTGATAGTCTTAAAAGATAATAGACATGCATAGTGAAAAACGAATCATAAAATTACCCTGATTGCTAAGGTAAACATGCATAAAAAAAATACATGAATTAGGGTTTTCATGAAATAACCTTTGTTGAATCCGAATCACTAGAAATTTCACCAAATACGAACTCGGACCATCACTGAAGTTGAACCACTATACTCCAGACAAAGAACCAGATTGTGGGACCCAAAGGAGGAAGGAACTGAGAGAGAGTATAAAGAAAATTCAGGAAAGGTGAAGATTAAAATAAAAATAGAACTTGGTGTTTTTTTTAAGTAAATTAAATTGGCCAAAAGGTTTTAAAAAAAATGAAAAAACTCTCCTTTTATAAACAAATTACATTGCATGTAATTGAGTCACCAAAGCCCAACACCTCACAATCTACTAACTTTTAGTGGACTTATTCGCCATTCCATTTTTCCTTAGTGGGCTTGGTGTCATCACCATAAGCCTCCATTTAGCCCACTAAGAGTTAGTGGGATTATCCAATAAAACGTTTGATTTTTCCACTAACTTTAGTCCAGGGGTAAAATGGGTTATTTGTGAAGGAATGAAATTCCCAAAGTGGAAGCATATGAACGCCGTGCAAGTGAAATTGAATTTGTAAAACCAATAAATTCAAACAAAAACAATAAAAAAAACTTAAGCATGCTTCTTATGGAGGAAAAGGTGAAAAGAAACTAACCTTTGTAGAACCTTAAAGAACTCTTCTTCCAAGCTTTCAAGACACCACAAAATCTTCCTCGTTATTCTCCAGGTAAAGAATCACAGAGAGTTGTGGGCTTCTGTAATTTTGGTGAGGGAAATTTTTTTGAGAGAATTCTGTTTCCTTTTGGAATACAGAGAGATCGATAAGAGTCTTAAAAAAATCTTTCTCTTTTTCTTTTTAAAACAAATCTTAACCATTATTGATATGGAGGGAGAAGTTATCAAAATAACTTCCTTCCTCTTTTCCATGTAGAATAACTCCCAAGGGAGTTATTCATTCTATTAATTTAAAAATATTAATAAAATTAATATAAAATTAATTAATATATATTATATCTCATATAATATAAACTTTATATCATATCATATATAATATAACCAATGGTTTAGATCTCTCATATAATCTATAGTTCTAATATGAATCGAATCCATATTAATTTTAACCTATACTTTATTTATGAATCTTATTCATATTATTATTATTATTTATTATTTGAATCATATTCAAATATTAACTTCTCTCATAAAAACTTTACATTATAATATATCAAATACATTATATTAATTGTATCATATACAATTTATTCCCTTTAATCAATTTGAACAATTCAAATTAAACCAAAATAAATTTGATTCTTATTTATCCTTATTGAGCTAACAAGGGGACCTTATGGACCTACACATTGAAGCTCCAATGAAATGGGATTAATTAATTAATTAATCATTCCACTAAAGACTAATAGTTGCACTCTTCTTACTATAGATATATTTTTGTCTCCATTAGATATAACCAATCAACAGTGCAATAACCTTTCACAAATTGCTTGTAAGTACAGCTAGGCCAAAAATTACCGTTTTGCCCCTATAATTATATCTAACTCCTTAAGTACAACTGATTCCTCTAATGAACAATAATTATAGTCCTACTATAACTGAACTTCTCTCAGGCCAAGAGAGGGTGTGACGCCACATTATTTAAGCCTTAAAAGTAGCCCTTAAGAGAGCAATTTCTCTACTTACTCTATTTATAGAGAAAGACTGAATTCCTTCTTGTGTAGTTGTGTTGCCAGCTCCCCAATCAGACGAATCCCCAAAATGGTAGGCATATTAAGTCGGCTACATAGGCCACTCTCACCCATGCAAATCAAAGAATCGCCTTCATAAGCTCAGTTCACAACTCACTCAGGATTCAGGTCAAGTTACCTATAGTCATTCTGGTGAAATGTAGTCTCAACTAGTAACGGTGTTAATAAGAGAGACTATTCACTTCATGGTCCGATCTTATACAAACTCTTTGTATAGAATACTCCCGCTCTAATGTCTCGACATGAATGATTAGGATCAAATCATTTGTAGCACTTTAGAACAATTGTAACAACTACAAAGCAGGTCGAATTCGTAGTGTCACCAGGATAAGGTATCCAACCTTATCCATTTATTACAGTCCATTTAGGTTATCACTTAAACATGATCCACTTGTATGTCTCCACATACATGTTTAGGTTACAGAAGATAACCTTGGATGTTAGTTTATTGGTTTTGTGGGTTAATGCAACTAAATGTCAAATAAAATAAAACATTTTATTTTATTAGATAAATAAAAAGTTTGTATAATATATACAATTACAAACTACAAGACCACTAGATTTAGAGCATCAACCCCAACAATTTAATCTTTCTAATCAAAGTCAAAAATCAGCATTTTGACTTTCTTGATTAATTTTGACCTTCCGAGCATGAATATGCATTTGTTTTCTCAAGATTTAAATCACATTTAAATATATTGTCGGTCAAAATTTGACTTTTCAAAGTAAAAAAACCAACATTTTGACTTTTTACAACTTTGATTATTTCCATCATTTTCGAGCTTTCGAGTATGAATCACATTCATATCTTTAATATTTAAATCTCATTAAACATAAAGCTCTCCTTTCCTAATTCAAAAAATTTGAATCAATTCATTATACTGTTCTAAGTTTATTCCATATGAGCTAGCAAGGGAACCTAATGAACCAATAGATCATGGCCTCCAACGATCCAAGATTGACTGGCTAAACTCTTTTATATCGAGCTAATCAACATTCGTTAACTAACAGGTAATTCCACTAAAGTTTCGTAGTTGTACTCCCCTCACTATAGATATATTTGTGTCCATTTGATATAACCATGATCAGTAAGTTAATCATTTATAGGTTGTTCATAAGTTCGGCTGGGTCAAAATATCATTTTACCCCCGAGACTACATCTTGTTCCTTAAGTCCCACTAATCCATTATTGAACAATTGGTTTAAGGTCCAAACTATAAACCGAATCCCTCTCGGGCCAATGAGAGGGTAGGGTCTATTGTTCAAAACTTAGATTCAGTCCTTAAGGAAACAACCTATCTACTAACCCTAAACCGATTAGGAGTAAATTCCATCTTGCACCCTATATTCCTATCTATCCACCCGATCTTACCCCTAAAATGGGAGGCTTTTTAGGCCAATGCTAATGAGCTACCCTCACTTATAATGATCTAAGGATAATATCATGTGGGCAAGAGTTCATAGTTAATTCAGGATTAAGATTAAGTTGCGTAGGTCATCAATAATTCAGATAGTAAGTTTTAAATAATAAACGATGTTATAACGTAAAAGTGACTATTTCATGGTTCAGTCTTATGTAAACACTTTACATAGGATGCCCCCACTTTCATGTCTCTACATGAATGATTCAGGACCACCTCATTTGTACTAACTACAAAGCGGGCTACATCCATAGTTTCTCTAAATAAGGCGCCCAACCTTTATTCATATACTATAGACTATTTAAACTATATACTCGAACTTGATCCACATTTATGTCTCTACATAAAGTTCAAGTTTACTCAAAAATAGCTTTGAGACGTTAGTTTATTGGATTTAAGATTATAGTATTCAATTTCTAAATAACGACTTTATTGAATAGAATATGATTACAAACTACGATTTTTAGGACATAAATTCCAACAAGTCTCACTAGTATCTATCTTAAACAATTCATAGTTATGAACAAGCATGCTAATTTTAGACTCTTTAACTTGATTTGTTCCTTCATGAGTAATTTCAAGAGAATTCCAAATTTCTTGAGGAGAAGACACATGGATATTCTATTAAATTCATTTTTACTCAAAGCACAATACAAACAATTAATACGCTTAGCATTAAAAGAACACTTTTTCATTTCATTTTCATCATACTCTTTTTCTAATTTAGGTTTATCAACATCTTATCAAACTTTTTCATGGGTACATAAGGACCTTTAACAACAATTAGCCACAAATTATAGTCAATAGATTGCAAATAAATTTTCATTCTAACTTTCCAATATGCATAATTTGATCCATCAAAATAAGGAGGTCTAGAAGTAGATTTACCTTCAAACAATCCCATTTGCAAATAAGTTTGCCTTATGCTCTAACAATAAAGTTTATCAAGAAATTAAAATTTCAAGATGAACAATCTCGCTCTGATGCCAATTGTTGGACCAGTATGGCAATCCTAGAGGGGAGGGTGAATAGTGTTTAATTAAACTTTTTAATAAATATGCCCAAATTAAACTAATTAGACAATTTTTAAATTAAATAAAAAAAACTTTAGCTAATTTAAAGTATGTAATAGAGTATAACAATCAATCTCAACCAACAGGATATATGCAACTAAAATTAAAGGCAAAAATAATTAGAAAAGAGTTAGGAAAAAAAGACACTGTAATTTTATAGTGATTCAGTCAAACTCAACCTACATTTACTTTCCCAAGCACCTCTTGTGATTTTGATTGAAAACCTTCTTTTGACACTTTCCCATGGATTAGAGTTGAAATGCTACTTGCTCCTTTTTCGGGTTCTAGAGCACATTCGATCCTTTTCACAGGTTAGGATCCAACCGTCATAATATGTTGAAGTTTTAAATCACACAAAAGAAAACTCTTTAAAAAGAGTTGGCATACAATTTTGAGCTTACAATAATTAATCCTCACAATACAATATGAATTCTCTCAAGGACAAGATGGAAAGAATGAAAATTGGAAGCTTTAGAGAGAATAACAATGGTGACTTCCAATTTTTAAGGATTGTAAAGTTTTAACAAAGTCGTTAAAAATTTGGAAAAAATGAAGTATTTAAAAAAAGAGGAAAGATATTGAAATCCAAAATCATTTTGAGTCATTAGATGAAAGTTAAAGAAATTGAATGGTTGAGATTTAAACTCAAGGATACCAATTCAAGCGTCTACCAATTTCATGAAGGGTAATCTCTGGATCCATCTCTCTCACTGCTCTCCACCGCTACCTAGGCTCCTTCACACGGGTCTATTCGCCCCTTGCAAACTTTCATCATTCATTTTGGAGGTTTGATTAATTCTGAAAATCGGGGATTATAGTCCATTTGGAAGAGGCTCTGAAGGAGTTGACTCACTCTTCGACCTTCGCCCGGTTCGTGGTAGTTTAATCTCGTGGGTTCATGAAGGACTGCCTCCTTTTGAGTCCCCACTCCTTCGATCATTCTTTTAGCCTCTCAGAAGAAAGAAAAGAATGAGAAAGAAGAGAGAGAAGTAGCTTAATTACAAAAGGAAGCAAATCCGTGAATAAGGAAGAAAGTGGTTTCCATCCAAAAATACATGGAGAATCCCCATATGGTTTTCCATAGGTTCACTCGATAGTGCTTTAATAAGATTATTCACTCGACTCCTTTCATTATTGAAATGGAACTCTTACTTGAGTAAGCTTACTCATGATGTATTTGATCTGCCTCGAAAAAAGAATTTCATATTCCAAAAGACTACTCCTCCTCCTTTCAGAGTCAAGAGGTCTTTATGATGACGAAGACTATCTAAAGACCGTAGGTAAGCAGATGATGATGACGAAGACGGCCTATGAAATTTTTGTAACGCCCCGAAAATTTAAGGTAAAATTATTCTCGTTTTATGTAAAATGCAAGTTGATATAATAATAATATAATAGTAATTATATTATTATTATTAATGATTATTTTGTTGGTTATAATATTAATATTATAAATATTATTATTATTAATATTTATTTTAATTGTTATAATATTAATATTATATATTATTATTATAAATTAATATTACAGAAATATTTTTATTTGTAAAATAATAAAATAAATTATTTATTATTTAATATTAATATTATTAATATATCATTATTATTACTTTATTAATATCATTATTATTTATATTAATACATATCATTATTTAAGTTTTAAATTATTAATATTATAAATTATTAAGAATTATATTTATATATATATATATATAACAAATTTTTTTTAAAAACCCTACCTCGCGCGCCGCTTAACCCCCCCCCCCCTCGAAATTTCTTTTCTCTCCCGCCGCCGCCCATCCATTTCCTTCTTCTTCTTCTCCCTTCCTCGCCCGTCACCGCCAGCCATCTCTCCCTTCGTTTTCTCCTTCTCCTTCGAGTTCTTCTCCATCTCAGCCACCATCACCCATCGTCTCCATCTCCGTCGGCGTGTGTAGGTTCACCGGTCGTCGTCCGCCGCGGCTCCCCATCCATTTCCGACTTCCTTCTCGGCCTCACACAACGGCAGATCTGCCGCCGCTCATCGCCGCTCCACGAAACAGCCAGCTCCGTTCCTCGTGCTTCGTCCGCGAAGCGCCGCCGCCGTTGTTCGCCGGAGGAAAGGATCACCGAAACCGCGGCTACCATTTTCTTCGTCCAACCCGACCCGGCTCCAAGTCGGCTGTCCAAGCCAAGCCGCAATCGCTGCCAAGCCGCCATCCTTGCCCGAGCCGCCAGCCGCTTCAAGCCGAGCCGCCAGCCGCTTCAAGCCGAGCCGCCAGCCGCTTCAAGCCGAGCCGCCAGCCGCTTCAAGCCGAGCCGCCAGCCGCTTCAAGCCGAGCCGCCAGCCGCTTCAAGCCGAGCCGCCAGCCGCTTCAAGCCGAGCCGCCAGCCGCTTCAAGCCGAGCCGTGAGCCGAGTGAGCCGAGCCGCGAGCCGAGTGAGCCGAGCCGCGAGCCGAGTGAGCCGAGCCGCGAGCCGAACCGAGCCGAGCCGAGCCGAGCCGAGCCGAGCCACCTAAGCCTTCTTTCCTCCACTTCGGTTCACGGTGAGTCTTCGGTAAGGATTGTTTTGATGAATTCCCTAATGTTACCTCGTCCGATTCGAGTTTGAATGTTGGATTAAGATATGGCCCTACTTTTCTCCCTTGAAGGTAGTACAGAGTTGACGCTTAAGTTCTCGGGTTCCGCGACAGACCTGGTTGGAGATAGCTTCCTTTCCTTGGGTAAGTCAACGGATGACCTTTTAAATCAACTGCTACTAGGGCCACCCACTAAAACCTTCGTGTTTCGTTTAGGTGGATCTGTTGAGCGTAGTTTTCAATCGAGGGGCATCACCGAGTTTCAGGTAAGGGTCTTCCTACTACTGGACCCCGAGTCCAGGTTAAAACCGTAGTAATCCACAGGGGATTACACGTTAGTGACTGTGCTGAATATCTGTATGCGTGTTGACTGTTAAGTATTGATATTATTTTCTGTCTGATGAAAACATACTGTGACTGCTGTGTGTGGATTGAAATTATATGTTGATGGACCTTAAAGTTACGGTTTAGTATGTATTATACACTGGTCTGGATGTGGTTCATGGAGTTTGGACGGGAAAGGACAGTGAGTCCGGTTTTGGTTGGTTAGTCGATTTGCCCTAGGGTCTCCCTATTGGTGTACGAATCGGTAATGCATATAGCAACTGAGGGTGTAGATGTTTAAACCTATACTATCTGACTGACAAGGCCTATGGCGGGACTGTAATATGAATGCCGTTGAGATGTGATTGATGTAGACAGTTTAGTAAGGGCTGAGGGGTAACGGTTAGCTTCATCTATGGGGTAGAGTGCCTGACTGATATGTGTATCCTTCGGGAGCACTAGACTGATATGTGTATCCTTCGGGAGCACTAGACTGATATGTGCATCCTTCGGGAGCACTAGACTGATAAGTGTATCCTTCGGGAGCACTAGACTGATAAGTGTATCCTTCGGGAGCACTAGACTGATAAGTGTATCCTTCGGGAGCACTAGACTGATATGTGTATCCTTCGGGAGCACTAGACTGATATGTGCATCCTTCGGGAGCACTAGACTGATAAGTGTATCCTTCGGGAGCACTAGATTGATATGTGCGTTCTACGGAACCACTAGACTGTTATGTAGGGCACCCCCGAATAGGAAGTTAACTGTTGTTCCCTAACGGGCCCAGTAGTGGGTCCCTTACTGGGTATGTTTATACTCACCCTTTCTCTTCTTAAACGTTTCAGGTAGGGGAACAGCGAGGGGCAGACCGACGAGAGGCAGGAAGGATGCGTGAAGGCCATATGGACGTGTCTGTTTTTCTTTCGCTTCCGCTATATATTTTGTCAGAATATTTTGATTGTGATTTTTGGACTGGTGACTTGACATTTTATTTTGTGACTTTTGAATTATTAAAAATAGGGCCCGAAACTGTCTTTTGTAAGGTTTATAATGTTTTAATGAATCGTATCTAGTCTGTTTTAAATTTTATTTTGAATGGTCGAGTTTTGGTATTTGGTAGTGACCTCAGCTTAGTCCGGAAAAGTTGGGTCGTTACAGTTGGTATCAGAGCCTAAGTTTTAGGTTCTGTAGACTGACTTATAATGTGAGTCTGTGTTTTGTGTCCTTATGGCTGAAACGATCCTTGCCGCTCGTCAGGTACGCTCTCATGAAAGTATATGTGTAACTCTACATGCATTACCTTACCTAAGTTAAACTGCAAATTCAATTACCAATTGTGACTAAAGGAAATTGTTAGTGGTTGTTAGGAAAATGCCACCAAGGAGAGGTGCACGAAGGGGTGGCCGAGGAGGCCGAGGAAGGGGAGCAGGACGCGTTCAGCCTGAGGTGCAGCCTGTAGCCCAAGCCCCTGACCCGGCTGCGCCAGTTACTCATGCGGACCTAGCCGCCATGGAGCAGAGGTTTAGAGATATGATTATGCAAATGCGGGAGCAGCAGAAGCCTGCCTCGCCAACTCCGGCGCCAGCTCCAGCGCCAGCTCCAGCACCAGTTCCAGCTCCAGCTCCGGCTCCGGTACCAGTTGCACCCCAGTTTGTGCCGGATCAGTTGTCAGCAGAGGCTAAGCACCTGAGGGATTTCAGGAAGTATAATCCCACGACGTTCGATGGGTCTTTGGAGGACCCCACCAGAGCTCAGATGTGGCTATCGTCCTTGGAGACCATATTTCGTTACATGAAATGCCCTGAAGATCAGAAAGTGCAGTGTGCTGTTTTTATGTTGACTGACAGAGGTACTGCCTGGTGGGAGACTACAGAGAGGATGCTAGGTGGTGATGTGAGTCAGATCACGTGGCAGCAGTTCAAGGAGAGTTTCTATGCGAAATTCTTCTCTGCCAGTTTGAGAGAGGCCAAGCGGCAGGAGTTTCTGAACCTAGAGCAGGGTGACATGACAGTGGAGCAGTATGATGCGGAATTTGACATGTTATCCCGCTTCGCTCCCGAGATGATAGCGACTGAGGCGGCCAGAGCTGACAAGTTTGTTAGAGGCCTCCGACTGGACATTCAGGGTTTGGTCCGAGCTTTCAGACCCGCTACTCATGCCGATGCACTGCGCCTGGCAGTGGATCTCAGTTTACAGGAGAGGGCAAACTCGTCTAAGACCGCTGGTAGAGGTTCGACGTCGGGACAGAAGAGGAAGGCTGAGCAGCAGCCTGTTCCAGTACCACAGCGGAATTTCAGACCAGGTGGTGAGTTTCGCAGCTTCCAGCAGAAACCTTTTGAGGCAGGGGAGGCTGCCAGAGGGAAGCCGTTGTGCACCACTTGTGGGAAGCACCATCTGGGCCGTTGCTTATTCGGGACCAGGACCTGCTTTAAGTGCAGGCAAGAGGGTCATACAGCTGACAGATGCCCGTTGAGAGTCACGGGGATTGCGCAGAATCAGGGAGCAGGTGCTCCACATCAGGGTAGAGTCTTTGCTACCAACAGGACTGAGGCAGAGAAGGCGGGCACAGTAGTGACAGGTACGCTCCCAGTGTTGGGGCATTACGCCTTAGTTTTGTTTGATTCGGGGTCGTCACATTCTTTTATCTCTTCCGCATTTGTGTCGCATGCCCGCTTAGAGGTTGAGCCCTTACACCATGTTCTGTCAGTATCTACTCCTTCCGGGGAATGTATGTTGTCGAAGGAAAAGGTGAAGGCATGTCAGATTGAGTTAGCAGGCCATGTGATTGAGGTAACGCTGATAGTTCTGGATATGCTGGACTTTGATGTAATCCTGGGTATGGATTGGTTGGCCGCCAACCACGCCAGCATAGATTGTTCACGTAAGGAGGTAACGTTTAACCCTCCCTCGATGGCCAGTTTTAAATTTAAGGGAGGAGGGTTAAAGTCGTTGCCTCAGGTAATCTCAGCCATCAGGGCCAGTAAACTGCTCAGTCAGGGTACTTGGGGTATCTTAGCGAGTGTGGTGGATACTAGAGAGGCGGATGTATCCCTGTCATCAGAACCAGTAGTGAGGGACTATCCGGACGTTTTTCCTGAGGAACTTCCAGGATTACCTCCGCACAGGGAGGTTGAGTTTGCCATAGAGTTGGAGCCAGGCACGGTTCCTATATCCAGAGCCCCTTACAGAATGGCCCCCGCAGAATTGAAAGAACTGAAGGTACAGTTACAGGAATTGCTTGATAAGGGATTCATTCGACCGAGCGTGTCACCTTGGGGTGCGCCAGTCTTATTCGTTAAAAAGAAGGACGGATCGATGCGTCTGTGCATTGACTATAGGGAGTTGAACAAAGTAACAGTAAAGAACAGATATCCCTTACCCAGGATAGACGATCTATTTGACCAGTTACAGGGAGCCACCGTGTTCTCTAAGATTGATCTTCGGTCGGGATACCATCAGTTGAGGATTAAGGATGAGGATATACCGAAGACAGCATTTCGATCCAGATATGGACACTACGAGTTTATTGTGATGTCTTTTGGTTTGACGAATGCTCCGGCAGTGTTTATGGACTTGATGAACAGAGTGTTTAGGGAGTTCCTAGACACTTTCGTGATTGTGTTTATCGACGATATCTTGATATACTCTAAGACGGAGGCCGAACACGAGGGGCATTTACGTATGGTTTTGCAAACACTTCGGGATAATAAGTTGTACGCAAAGTTCTCGAAGTGCGAGTTTTGGCTGAAGCAGGTGTCCTTTCTGGGCCACGTGGTTTCTAAGGCTGGAGTCTCTGTGGATCCAGCTAAGATAGAGGCAGTCACTGGTTGGACCCGACCTTCCACAGTCAGTGAGGTTCGTAGCTTTCTGGGTTTAGCAGGCTATTATCGACGGTTTGTGGAGAACTTTTCTCGTATAGCTACTCCTCTTACTCAGTTGACAAGAAAGGGAGCTCCTTTTGTTTGGAGCAAGGCATGTGAGGACAGTTTCCAGACCCTTAAACAGAAGTTAGTTACCGCACCAGTCCTCACGGTACCCGATGGTTCTGGCAGTTTCGTGATTTATAGTGATGCTTCCAAGAAAGGTTTGGGTTGTGTTTTGATGCAGCAGGGTAAGGTGGTCGCTTATGCGTCTCGTCAGTTGAAGAGTCATGAGCAGAACTACCCTACACATGATCTAGAGTTGGCAGCAGTGGTTTTTGCTTTGAAAATATGGAGGCATTATTTATATGGTGAAAAGATACAGATATTCACAGATCATAAGAGCTTGAAATACTTCTTTACTCAGAAAGAATTGAATATGAGACAGCGAAGGTGGCTTGAGTTAGTGAAGGACTACGATTGTGAGATACTGTATCATCCAGGCAAGGCAAATGTGGTAGCTGATGCTCTTAGTAGGAAAGTGTCACATTCGGCAGCACTTATTACCCGGCAGGCCCCATTGCATCGGGATCTTGAGCGGGCTGAGATTGCAGTGTCAGTGGGGGCAGTTACTATGCAGTTAGCCCAGTTGACGGTACAGCCGACTTTGAGGCAGAGGATCATTGATGCTCAGAGTAACGATCCTTATCTGGTTGAGAAACGTGGCCTAGCAGAGGCAGGGCAAACGGCTGAGTTCTCGTTATCCTCTGATGGTGGACTGTTATTTGAGGGACGCCTCTGTGTTCCGTCGGATGGTGTGATTAAGACAGAATTATTATCTGAGGCGCACAGCTCCCCATTTTCCATGCACCCAGGTAGTACGAAGATGTATCAGGACCTGAAGCGAGTTTATTGGTGGCGTAACATGAAGAGAGAAGTAGCAGAATTTGTTAGTAAATGCCTGGTATGTCAGCAGGTTAAGGCACCAAGACAGAAACCAGCGGGTTTATTACAGCCTTTGAGCATACCGGAATGGAAGTGGGAGAGCGTGTCCATGGATTTCATTACAGGGCTACCGAGAACTCTGAGGGGTTTTACAGTGATTTGGGTTGTGGTGGACAGACTTACTAAGTCAGCGCACTTTGTTCCGGGTAAATCCACCTATACTGCTAGTAAGTGGGCGCAGTTGTACATGTCTGAGATAGTGAGATTACATGGAGTGCCAGTGTCGATTGTTTCCGATAGAGATGCCCGTTTCACTTCCAAATTTTGGAAGGGTTTGCAGACTGCTATGGGCACGAGGTTGGACTTTAGTACGGCTTTCCATCCACAGACTGACGGTCAGACTGAGCGTCTGAACCAGGTTTTAGAGGATATGTTGCGGGCGTGTGCATTGGAATTTCCAGGTAGCTGGGACTCCCACTTACATTTGATGGAATTTGCTTATAATAACAGTTATCAGGCTACTATTGGCATGGCACCGTTTGAGGCCCTGTACGGCAGATGTTGTAGATCCCCGGTTTGCTGGGGTGAGGTGGGTGAGCAGAGATTGATGGGTCCTGAGTTAGTTCAGTCTACTAACGAAGCAATTCAGAAGATTAGATCACGCATGCATACCGCTCAGAGTAGACAGAAGAGTTATGCAGATGTGAGGCGGAAGGACCTTGAGTTTGAAATGGGGGATAAGGTGTTCTTAAAGGTCGCACCTATGAAAGGTGTCTTGCGTTTTGAAAGGAGGGGAAAGTTGAGTCCCCGTTTTGTTGGGCCATTTGAGATCCTGGAGCGGATTGGCCCTGTAGCTTACCGCTTGGCGTTGCCTCCATCACTCTCGACAGTTCATGATGTGTTTCACGTTTCTATGTTGAGGAAGTACGTGCCAGATCCATCCCATGTAGTGGATTACGAGCCATTAGAGATTGATGAAAACTTGAGCTATGTTGAACAACCTGTTGAAGTGCTGGCTAGAGAGGTGAAGACGTTGAGAAATAAACAAATTCCCCTAGTTAAAGTCTTATGGCGGAATCACCGGGTAGAAGAGGCTACATGGGAGCGTGAAGATGACATGAGGTCCCGTTATCCCGATCTGTTCGAGGAATAAAACTTTCGAGGACGAAAGTTCCCTAAGGAGGGAAGAATGTAACGCCCCGAAAATTTAAGGTAAAATTATTCTCGTTTTATGTAAAATGCAAGTTGATATAATAATAATATAATAGTAATTATATTATTATTATTAATGATTATTTTGTTGGTTATAATATTAATATTATAAATATTATTATTATTAATATTTATTTTAATTGTTATAATATTAATATTATATATTATTATTATAAATTAATATTACAGAAATATTTTTATTTGTAAAATAATAAAATAAATTATTTATTATTTAATATTAATATTATTAATATATCATTATTATTACTTTATTAATATCATTATTATTTATATTAATACATATCATTATTTAAGTTTTAAATTATTAATATTATAAATTATTAAGAATTATATTTATATATATATATATAACAAATTTTTTTTAAAAACCCTACCTCGCGCGCCGCTTAACCCCCCCCCCCCTCGAAATTTCTTTTCTCTCCCGCCGCCGCCCATCCATTTCCTTCTTCTTCTTCTCCCTTCCTCGCCCGTCACCGCCAGCCATCTCTCCCTTCGTTTTCTCCTTCTCCTTCGAGTTCTTCTCCATCTCAGCCACCATCACCCATCGTCTCCATCTCCGTCGGCGTGTGTAGGTTCACCGGTCGTCGTCCGCCGCGGCTCCCCATCCATTTCCGACTTCCTTCTCGGCCTCACACAACGGCAGATCTGCCGCCGCTCATCGCCGCTCCACGAAACAGCCAGCTCCGTTCCTCGTGCTTCGTCCGCGAAGCGCCGCCGCCGTTGTTCGCCGGAGGAAAGGATCACCGAAACCGCGGCTACCATTTTCTTCGTCCAACCCGACCCGGCTCCAAGTCGGCTGTCCAAGCCAAGCCGCAATCGCTGCCAAGCCGCCATCCTTGCCCGAGCCGCCAGCCGCTTCAAGCCGAGCCGCCAGCCGCTTCAAGCCGAGCCGCCAGCCGCTTCAAGCCGAGCCGCCAGCCGCTTCAAGCCGAGCCGCCAGCCGCTTCAAGCCGAGCCGCCAGCCGCTTCAAGCCGAGCCGCCAGCCGCTTCAAGCCGAGCCGCCAGCCGCTTCAAGCCGAGCCGTGAGCCGAGTGAGCCGAGCCGCGAGCCGAGTGAGCCGAGCCGCGAGCCGAGTGAGCCGAGCCGCGAGCCGAACCGAGCCGAGCCGAGCCGAGCCGAGCCGAGCCACCTAAGCCTTCTTTCCTCCACTTCGGTTCACGGTGAGTCTTCGGTAAGGATTGTTTTGATGAATTCCCTAATGTTACCTCGTCCGATTCGAGTTTGAATGTTGGATTAAGATATGGCCCTACTTTTCTCCCTTGAAGGTAGTACAGAGTTGACGCTTAAGTTCTCGGGTTCCGCGACAGACCTGGTTGGAGATAGCTTCCTTTCCTTGGGTAAGTCAACGGATGACCTTTTAAATCAACTGCTACTAGGGCCACCCACTAAAACCTTCGTGTTTCGTTTAGGTGGATCTGTTGAGCGTAGTTTTCAATCGAGGGGCATCACCGAGTTTCAGGTAAGGGTCTTCCTACTACTGGACCCCGAGTCCAGGTTAAAACCGTAGTAATCCACAGGGGATTACACGTTAGTGACTGTGCTGAATATCTGTATGCGTGTTGACTGTTAAGTATTGATATTATTTTCTGTCTGATGAAAACATACTGTGACTGCTGTGTGTGGATTGAAATTATATGTTGATGGACCTTAAAGTTACGGTTTAGTATGTATTATACACTGGTCTGGATGTGGTTCATGGAGTTTGGACGGGAAAGGACAGTGAGTCCGGTTTTGGTTGGTTAGTCGATTTGCCCTAGGGTCTCCCTATTGGTGTACGAATCGGTAATGCATATAGCAACTGAGGGTGTAGATGTTTAAACCTATACTATCTGACTGACAAGGCCTATGGCGGGACTGTAATATGAATGCCGTTGAGATGTGATTGATGTAGACAGTTTAGTAAGGGCTGAGGGGTAACGGTTAGCTTCATCTATGGGGTAGAGTGCCTGACTGATATGTGTATCCTTCGGGAGCACTAGACTGATATGTGTATCCTTCGGGAGCACTAGACTGATATGTGCATCCTTCGGGAGCACTAGACTGATAAGTGTATCCTTCGGGAGCACTAGACTGATAAGTGTATCCTTCGGGAGCACTAGACTGATAAGTGTATCCTTCGGGAGCACTAGACTGATATGTGTATCCTTCGGGAGCACTAGACTGATATGTGCATCCTTCGGGAGCACTAGACTGATAAGTGTATCCTTCGGGAGCACTAGATTGATATGTGCGTTCTACGGAACCACTAGACTGTTATGTAGGGCACCCCCGAATAGGAAGTTAACTGTTGTTCCCTAACGGGCCCAGTAGTGGGTCCCTTACTGGGTATGTTTATACTCACCCTTTCTCTTCTTAAACGTTTCAGGTAGGGGAACAGCGAGGGGCAGACCGACGAGAGGCAGGAAGGATGCGTGAAGGCCATATGGACGTGTCTGTTTTTCTTTCGCTTCCGCTATATATTTTGTCAGAATATTTTGATTGTGATTTTTGGACTGGTGACTTGACATTTTATTTTGTGACTTTTGAATTATTAAAAATAGGGCCCGAAACTGTCTTTTGTAAGGTTTATAATGTTTTAATGAATCGTATCTAGTCTGTTTTAAATTTTATTTTGAATGGTCGAGTTTTGGTATTTGGTAGTGACCTCAGCTTAGTCCGGAAAAGTTGGGTCGTTACAATTTTGATGATTTAGATTACTATGTCAAAGATTAGAAGGTGTTGAACGAGTCCTTCTTATGATAGTCAAAAACTATTAAAAACCTATGGTAAGGTTCAAATATGGACAGTCCTTCGGACTCCGGACCACTCCGGAGGAGGATTTGCGCTCCTCTGAAGAAAAGACGTAGGGGAGATTACCTTGCAGTAGGTTCAAGCCCTTCTCGTACTCCTTAACAGTCGATCTTCTTCGAACCTTATGGCGTATCGGTTGAATGAGCTATTTCACTAATTAACGAGAAAAGCATGAATCAATGAACAAGGACAGTAATAGAATCACTCAATTTCTCGATAGTGGTGGCGAAGTCTATCTTTCAAAGAGTTCGAGATCAGAAAAGAAAGATCGGACGCCCAAGAAAGCTTTCTTTTTTGAAAGCTGGTCAACAGTTTTTAGTGAGATTGTGAACTTGTCTTATTGACTCTCGGCATAGTATTGTCTGATTGCGAACTTGCTTCTTCAGGCTAGCTTCTTTCTATGAGGGTAGTTGTGTGGCGAAGTCTATCGACATTCTTCTTACCACCTTTTTTGAGAGGGCCAGCACCCAAAAATAGCAGACCGAGAAATGGTGCCATGCCGGTCAACGTATGCTTAGTACCCCTTAAAAAGAGAACCACTTATATATTACTTTCACCCCACTCGCCGCGAAGAGTCTTTCTTTCTTGTCCGATGCCTCATCTATTCTCGGTCTCACCTTTCTCTTCTTATGGTGGGAGTTTGTCCCATAACTCTAATTATAGGATGAGTCTGATCAATCCGTAAAGTGAGTTCATCCTTTCCACTTCTTTTCCTCGTTCTGAATATACAAGAAAAAGAATAATAGCTAATTTGGTCTCTCTTCCTAAATTAGATAAGTGCCCGTAGTGGTTAGAATCTCGGATCCAGAACTTTTAGAAAGAGACCAGGCGCGAATGGGGTCTGGTCTTGAGGGTTCAAACAAGATCATCTATTTCTCTCAAACAACTCTGAAATCAATGTGCGAAGTAGGGGCAAAGAATTTGCGAAGGAGCGGTGAAACCAGAAAATCGTCCATCCTATGAAAAGAAGGGTACACACAGATGGGACACATCCCACCCTGGATTCAAAGCTTGGTAAATTAAAGAAATGAAAGAAGGTCGAAAGATCGACGATAGCGGGCTCTGTAGCAACCGAGACTGAATTCCCCTAAAAACTAGTTCTCTTCTACTACAGCCGCAGCTAAACCTGAAAGAACTTCTGTGACAGCCGATCCACAGACTATTTTGCTTGAAGTTTTAGTGGTCTTCTTTCTCTGAGTATGATCTCTTTATAGCCTCTCAATAGAACTATTTCTGATTTTGAATCTAATCTGATAGATGAAATACTCATACTTAGGGTGCGTCGCTCCCATAGGACAGAACGCCGAACCGGTACAGAGGCTCCACACGGAAGCAAAGAAGCTGATCGCCAGAAGAGAGAAAGAGAAGACCGATCGTGGGGTTGAGACATCCATGCACGGAAGTGGAAGTTCTGAGCTTGGTAAGCTCTGAAACGAGCTATGAGGCCTAACCTACTATTTGGGAAGAACTGCATTTTGATGCCTCTACATATCCATTTTGCACCTAAATTTCAGCCTCAATGAAAAAAAATCCCTAAAAGGCAAGTGAACGAAGGGCCTAGGGAAGTCGGGGCTGAGCAACGGAACTCTATTGGACCCCTATGATGGGATCGAACAAGCGCACCAATAGAAGTAGGACTGAGTCCGAGTCTAAAAAAGTGCTCATCTTCCTCTGTCCTTGCGAATAGCGGGTGCAAGAGAAAACTATGTACCAGAGCCCTAACCATCGGGACTGAGACAGAACTAATGTTGACCCGACCTTGATTGATTAGAAAGAGCTTAGCAAAGGCATCCACGAGAAAAGAGATCATTGTTTGGGCCTCATTTTCAGCTCCTCCATGGCTTCCTGTTAAAGTTCTGCTACGTGCCTATCCTCTCTGACAATGTCATCACATTGAATAGCGTACTTTAGAAACCTTTGATAAAAGAATATCAAGAAAAAAGGAAGTGAATATGGAAGAGGTTAATATGGATTTCAGACTCCTAATTAAGCTACGGAGGACGAGTCTCTGGAATATATATTAGCTCTTTTATCCACAGATGAATATGACCCTGAATTCAACTCAAATTCTTTGAGCCTTATAATTTCAATTTGATAACAGAAGACTGAAAGTCTCATAAAGAAGAAAGCTCAAAAGGAGTGGGAAGGTTATGAAATAGCTCGACCTACAACCGAAAGAGGTTCAAAGAAAAGTGAATATGGATATAAACAAGGACTGAGGGCTCGACTGAATCAATGAACAAAGTCTCTCATTCATGATAAAACCAAAATGAACTCGATTTTCATCAGTGACCAAAAAAGAAATTGAGAAATGTCAGGGCAAAGTCAAGGACTTTATTCCCGGAGTGGGAATCGCTAGACTTGATCTTTAGCTCAAATGAAAAAAAAATGCTAGGTTTTGACTACTTTCTTCTGTGGATAGTTGGACTTTCAACCAAGAATATTGATATCTCTTGATGATTTCAAAGAAAAGAAGAAAGAAGTACTCTTCCAAAGCAAGAGGGTATCTATCATATCCATACTGGGGACCCGAGATAACTAAAGAGGGAATTTGTGGGACCAATACCATAGGAAGAAAGGGAATTCCCAGTCGACCGAAGAGGACCCTAGGCTTCCAAACCTACTAAAACATAAATAAAGAAGACTTCTCCATGGGCTCTGTCATCTTCATTTTCCTTCATAGGCCGTCAACCTTCTTTCTTATAATTGTTTGACTCCCCCATCAAATTGTTCATTCCATCAAAAGGAAGACCCGTGTGGGCGAGAAGAGGAGAAATGAAGCATCACGACCATAGGATCAACCCAGATGAATTGAGGCGGAAGGAAAGCCTAGGAATTCATTCTCAAACATCAGAGAGAAAGTTGGCCTCAATGAACAAGGCTCCGTAAGGTGCAAAGCGAAGCGAATGTTAATGTGAAAGAGCCTTTAGATACTAAATGATCCGTCTTTCAATTGGCGCATAGGCGAAAGGCCCCCCACGCATCCCTTTCAGAAAAAGAATTTGTTGTGGAAGCGTAACCCCTAGGCCCAGAATGAATTACATAAGCTAGAATGGACATCAATCAATGAAAAGAGTGAAATCGGAATAAGAAGATCGCGCCAGAGAGAGAACAATTTTTTCGGGAGGCTTTTGTGGTTAACCTCGTCCTTTCCTTTCGAACTCATCGATTCCATAGATCCCACATAGCGATCCTTCCTTATTTCATGGGATAAAGATTTCGACCAGTTAATTAAACTACCACGGATCGGTAGGCTTGAGTCCCAGGGAAAGAGAGATATGGAACAACATATCGAAGGAAGAAGATAAAAAAAGCCACCTGATTCGCCCCATAGGAGAGCGAATACCTGTCTGCTAGCCCCAGGTTCAATCAGGTGGTCTCGCTTCTCCTGGTACAGCCACAAGAAAAGCTAATTCGAGGACAAGGCCAGCTACTTCAACGGATGAAACTTCCGAAGCTGTAACATCCACTGATTCAGCCACTCTCGTGCGTGCGGTCTTCCCTAACTCCTCCCCGGTATCGCGTCCCAATTCCTACTATTCCTTGCTCCACTTCTCGGGTCAAGATGAGATTCTTTCTTTTTTGGCGCTAGGTGCTAGGTTAATATGGATAGTCTGAAAGCGCAATTTAATATGCGAAGGCTCAAAGAATGATCGGAATGCCTTCCGAAAAAAAAAGTCTTATAGAACTAAAACCTCCGCTAGGCTCAAAGAAGATTTCGAAAAAGTATTCCACTAAAATACACCTCTGCTGCATAGAAGACTCCAAGCTAATATGTCCTCATCAATGAGACGTCTGGAGGCGCAATGAAATATGCGAGGTCCATAATGGAAAGGAAAGAAGTGACCCCTTGGTAAAGGAAAGATCGATGGTTCTTGTTGTAGTGGTGGAAGTGAAGTTGCTCTTTAAAAGGAAGAGTCGGTGGCAGCCATTCTTACAGTACCCCAGGAAGTAGTTCTTTTAGTTGTTGAGATAGTAGTCGATAAGCTAGCAAATATCGTGAATGATATCATACTATCTAACTACTGAAATATGAAAGTCGAACTAACTAGGGACTCGGCCGCACCGAAAGCCTCATCTCATAGGTCGCTATGTGCCTATGTAACTAAACCCTTTTTTATGCCCTCACACAACAATTAAGCTACCACGGACCGATGCCTAACCTAGGAGTGGGCATCTTGCAGCTGAGGATCTTCCCTTTATCGATAAAGTAGTCTCTGGAACTCCAAAAGTGTAGCTTCCGAACCCACTAAAGAAGAGGGGGTGGCATATTCATTCATTCCCTCTCCTTCTAAAAGTCAGTCGAACTGCTTCACTCATTCTCTCTAGAAGTTACTCATGAAAGGTCTCGCTTCCCCCGCCTTATTCATACAGTTCTCGCTCAAGAGATCATACTAGGGTGAATGGTGACTCTTCTTATCATACGACCTGGAAGTCTTCCTTTTGATCTGACTCAAGAAAGAGTTTATGGTTTACAGGTCCTCCGTCAATATTCTTTGAACCTCCAGACCTATTAATCTAAGGGCTCCTTCACAGTCGCTGCTCCTTCGGACCGACAACGAACCTATGAAAACTTACCTACTTAAAAGAACCTCCTACTACGTTTGTCCTTGCGCTCCTCTTAAGTCGCTTCTCCTACTATACCCTTGTGTTAAGCAAATGATAGGTTCAAAGAATATTGAGTCATCCTAGAAGACTTTGCAATTTTCCGTATTTTTGGCTTCTAAATGACTAAAATAGTTATTCTCCTATTAGATGATATTTGATAAGGTTCTTTTTCTTTTTTTTCTTGCAGTTTGGACTGTTCGAAAGACTCCAAAGGACTCCTGTATACTATGGCTGAGACACCTTTGCAAAATAGCATTTTCGGTCATAGACTTCTATTCAGATGAAAAGTCGTCCGCTGCTTTGACTTTTTCTTTTTCCAACTACTATGACGACGAAAGAAAGCAAAGAAACTTAGCTTCTTACAGGTCCCAATAAGCAGGTAACCCACTCTACGTTCTATTCGTCTTGAAAAGCCTCATCAGTGCAAGAAAGATTCAATCAATTGAAATCAATGTGAGTCCCACCAGGAAGGAATATTCTGAGGCGGGCAAGGAAGGAAGAGGCGGGATATGTTGTCAGTCTAGACTGAGAACGAGTTCATAAAATTCCCTCTTATGCGCCTTCCTTCTTCGAACCTTTTGGTATGTATTGCCCCCTAACTATAGATCAAATCCACCAGATGAGAAAGTAAATTTCGTACTCCTGCTCCATCGTCGGACTTATCCACCAAAGGAAGGGATTCCTTTCATTTCTGTGGATTGCGTTGGAGGAAATCTACCAAAGCTAGGCAGATAGATAGACTCCTTCCCCGCTGCTAAGGGAGAGTAAGAAAAAAAGCAAATTCTTGTTTTAGACGCCCCATTTACTTTGGGTATGCAGGTACTCAAAGTTCTCTCACTACCAACCAGAAGACATCATCTGGTTGGGTCTTGCCGGTATCGACAACAAGAAAAACAAAAGAAGCAAATGAAAACAACAACTATGGATCTTGGGCCAGACAAGGCCCTAGGCTACGGGGAGATTAGAGCAAGAGGGAAGGCCTAGACGAATTCTTCCTAGGCAGCTGTAAGTAGATCGAGAGGTTGTTCCGCCCCTTGTCCCCGAATAAGGGTAATATGTTCTCATAAAAGGTTGCTCCAATCTGACCTAGCTAGCGAGCGATCCCAGTTCGCAGCACCTTTCCAGGGGAGTAACTTGCATGCCCTTGACAGTGGAGAAAGATTACTGGTGCCAATCAGACTCACGAATGTTCCCTAGCCCTCGTACTTTGACTCAGCAGCCACAGACCCCTTAAAGTCACTTCGACCCTTTCCTTCCCCACAGACAGGGGTAACAGGGATCAAGCCTATTTTCTAGCTTGATTTGGACGAATGCTTTCTTTCCTACCCATTTTGAGGCGAGATTACATTGAGGAGATGAAGTTCTATCTTTTTAAATAAGAAAAATGACCTACAGGGAGAGAAGAGGGAAAGATGGAAAAACCCACGGAGCGGTTTGACCCCCATGTGAGATTGATGTTTGAACGCCAAATCAGCCATTTGCTAGTAGGGACAATCGAAGATGTAGTAACTTCAGGCCAGTGAACATGGGGAGCGAGTGAAAAGACGCTCAAATGGTTTTAGCAAAGAAGATGTAACTTCGTCCCTCTTCCTACCCTATCCTAGTGCATGCCCCGTCTGTGACCAATACCTAAGGACGGACTATTCATATATCTACTACCTCCTAATTGACTTCTTCTATTTCATTTAGAACTAGATTTCTTTCTCTTTTCTTTCATCCTTCTTCTTTGAAGATTGAGAAAAAGTCATGGTATAAGGAACAACTCCTTTTAGGGAGCTGAGCTTCGGGCGGGATAGGGTCAATGAAATATGAGAAGACCCTCACCTTCATTTTGAGTCATTAGATGAAAGTAAAAGAAAATTGAATAGTTGAGATTTAAACTCAATTAGCCGTTAGACACAAACCTAAATAATAATATAATAATATCCATTTAAAAATAATTTATTTTAAGGCCCAATAAAAACAAGTTCACCATCTTTTTAAAAAAACTAGCCGTTAGACACGAAGATAAATAATACTATTAAATTCATTTTCTTTTAAAAAGTCAATCCAAGAAAGAAACAAAACAAAAACAAAAGCCACATGTATTACTCCTCCATTTCTCCAAGTGGTTTTCTCTAATTGGTTCAATTTGATTATTTGGCTGCCACGTCATCATCTCAGATATTTTTTCGTTAAGCTTCTTTTATCAATATTTTCTTCGTTTGAACTTCGATTTGGGTGATTGCGGTGTCAGAATTATTGTTCAAAGCTCTATTAATTAATTAGGTTTGTTAATAAAATTGTCAATAAAAATAGGTTTGTTATCATCAAAATATTCATTAATTAATTAAATTAATTAATTGGAGATTAAGGACCAAAAAGCCAATAACATTCACTTGGTTTCTAAAGGATAACTTGACCCATTATGACTTTTCTAGATAAAAAGTCTTTAGTTCCTATAAGTTAGTTCTATATTTATGGGGAGAGAGTCCAACTTTATTGTGCTTAGGGATCTTTAAACATGATTGAAGACTTTAAGAGACCACAAGTAACAATTATTATAAGATCACATACTTGTCATGATGAGAGACTTATCACTATCGATCACTAGATATCTGCCTTTAGAGAAACTAGTATTGAAACTCTGATCGCATAATTGACTTAAGCTAATGAGATTTATTGTTAAGCCTTTCACAAGAATGACGTCCCTAAGAGAAGAAAGTCCAGAATATTGAAGTTTTCCTTTGATAATAATTCTTACTTTACCAGCATCACCATAAATAACATGTTTAGAAGCACATGACTTTAATCGGTTAGAAAATTCTTTTCTCCTGTCATATGCATGGAGTAACAACTATCAAATTACTAGTCCTCCCTAGCTGAAATATAAAGAGATGTGAAGGCTACATTACAACTAATAGCCCCAAGAGAAGTATTCTCTTTTACACACCATTCAAATTTTTTCTTAAGTGCACAAGTAAAGGGTGTATGTATAGACCTCCTTTTTGAAATAAAATACATTTTAGTTTTGTTTGTAGGTCTACCATAGAGCCGAAAACAATATGGACGAATATGATCTTCCTTGCCACAAAAATGACACACCCATTACCTTCCTTCATTTTTTAATGACATTATAAGATGTTGGCTCATTACTCACAGACATCTGGTTTGACAATTAGGAATGCTAAGCAAGAACAAAGATGGTTTGAGAGGATCATCCAGCTTTAGAGTTAGCTTTCTCAAACTTATCGAATTTAACCACATTTATGTCAAAATCTTGCTTCCTTGTGTCGAGAATCTTATTAAGATCATTTGTCCCTGAATTCACCATGTAAATAGACTTAGATAATGATTGTAAGTCCAGCTGAGATGTTTTTAGATATTTTTTTAAATTATAAATAGTGCTCAATAGATGATGGTTATCCTCAATCAACTTTTAAATTATATCTTTTTGTTGGTCTAACAAGGAAATCTTTCTCCCATTTCTTATAAATTTCTTCTACGCTTAGGTTACCAAACTGATGTATAGTAGGATGAACTTTACTACATGATTAATTCGCTTTCAAAACTTTGTCGTGAAGTTTCTCATTATCTTATGTAGAATTGCAACCATCCAAGGCACAAATCTCATCATCTAAGTCACTACTTGTAACTGATTCATCATTAGATAAGATAGCTAAAAATTCCTTATTTTTTCTTTTGAAGAAACTTGGACATTCAATTTGATATTGACCAAAGTCTTCACATTCTTTGCATCTAAAGTTTCTGTCTCACTTATTTTGAGTATTGTTCACTTCCCGCTCATCTTCTCTTTTCTATCATAAGGTTTAAGGTTTTTCATCATACCAAACTTGTTGTTGTAACGGTCACGATGTGGAGATTGGGGTGATCGGGTTGAGTGACAATGGAGGGCTCTATATCCATAGGGGCCACGGTGGAAGGATCAAGGTTTGAGGTATAAAAGGGCTCGTCCAATACACAATGGTCATCTTGCTCATCGTCTTCACAATGCTCGTCATGTGCACCGTGGTCATTCATGGACTCATGTCTGACCGATGATGGGTGGTACTGTACAAAATGAACGATAATGTACATTGACAAATAAATTCTTTCTTCCTAAATGGTACATGAAAAAAAGATACATCTACAACTTACTTGTCACATCGTCCACAACATGGTCATCATGCTCTACAACTTAAAGTTCACATCCCCTCATTTCGATAACACAGATTGCATGTCAAACTTCAACCCACCAAAGTTTTACTTCATCTCACAAAGTGTACTTTCCACCCTTGTCACTTTATCGTTAATCGTGGATGGATATCCACTACAAGTATGTGCTCTCATGAGTGTGGGGAGGTAGTAGGCTCTTTGGTGTCAGAAGCAGAAGGAACATCGTGATCTTAACTGCATTGGAAACTGGTTGATGGGGGTGTCCATATAGTATTGATAACTGATTGATTCCGTAAACTGAAATCACCTAGGGACCAGTTTCCAATTAGTAACCAGTTTGCGGAATCACTACATAACATTGGAAACTGGTCATTAATTGCATTGAAATTTTTTGAAGAGTGGTCCTTTATATGGGCCTCCCTGATCATGGTTGTCCTAATCATCGAGCTCATCTACGTTGTCATAAACAAAACACTTGTCGATCGGGTGTCCATATAATATTTTTCCACCTCGAACAACGTGAGATTTTGTCAAACCTCAAGCTACATCACATGCATGCATGTTAATATCATAATAATATAAATAAAACATACTAAATGTATTACAGGTTTTGAAGACTTGCATCGGTAGCATTGAATACATCATGCTGAAGTATTTTGTTCGGTAATGAGTGTGTGCATTCACACCTTAAAAGAAATGAGGGACTGCATAGTTGTTACATTGAATTACACCCTTACCAGATATATTGGATATCATCTCATAAGCCCAAATCTACAATAATATCGAAGCTCATTAATTGATTTCCGTTTTTGGATACTAGAAGGACAAAATTAAAAACATTAAAAGAAAAAAAAAAACAAAAGAAGAAACATAATGTACCTAGAAGGTAAGAGAGAAGTCTCGAAGAGTGTACTTGAAGACAATCCTTCTAGTTCTTGTTGAACTTCTAATTGTATATCCTTACTTGTCTTTCAACGTCTTCCGAAGGCTAATACATGTTTTATCCTACAAAATTTTCTTCCAATCCTTGTTATAATACTCGAAATCCTCGATGTCAACAAACAATGTCTTATCAACCATTCCTTTAGTCTTCTCTTTCCCCCATCAATTACAATTCTTTAAAGTACACAAGATTTACATTTACAGCGTCAAAGTCATTCTCAAATTCCAACTTCCTATACCACTCTTCAAACTTTATCAAGTACATTTCTTGTGACATTAAATGATAAAAGTACTTGCTGCATAGTGATTCCGTAATTGGAGGTGTGCGTACTAGTTTCTTCGAAGACCGCCAAAATCTAGTTACCATAAAAAAAGGCTACTCCATAAAGAATTTGATGATCACTCCGTTGATGTCAAATCTCATCGAGTAATTTCCACCAGCTTCAACCTGTCTCAGTAAAGTGTGATGTACAAGAGAGATATTGAAGTCAACATTAACTAACCAAATCATGTCCTCTTAAACATGTCAAGTTGCCATTCTGTCAATTTCTCTTTCACAATTTGACTTTCAATCCCAATATAAGATGCTAGACAAGTAGTTTAATTGGGAACATGATCCTCCTCAGCAATCTGAATTCATGCATTTCTTATTGGGAGAACAAAAAAAAACAAAAAGTCAGTATATAAGAAAATAGAGAAAATAGAGAGACTTAAAATCTTCGATTTTGTCTTTTTACTCACTCGTAGCGCGTTTTGTTGTTCCATTTTCACTACTTATTACTCGTTTCTCTTTCTCGTGTCTAAACCTACTTCTCGTTTCACTTTTTGGTTCTTTATTTTAGTGGGATTTTGTTTAAATATTTCTCATTCCAGGTTTCTATTTCTCATTTCTAGTCTTATGTCTCATTTGTGAATCGATAGATACTCTGATTTCTTCGTCGTTTTGTTTTTCTGTTCCGGTGAATTAAAATCTATTGATGTTTGTATTCAAAGTCACATGCAACCTAAATAATATACATGCACTAAAAATTAGAAATATAGAAGGAGAAGCATGTTAACTTCAATGAAAGCTTGAAGGGGATGCTTGTGAGAATACTGTGGAAGATAAAATGAGAAAGAATGGGAGGAATGAATGAAGGGAGTTTGGGAGGAACAGACGAGGTAGAAAATGTATGTGAGCAATATATGACGAGAGAGAAATGGTCAATTAATTTGTTTTAACTCAAACTTTTCAAAACACAAGATTGGCTTGAAGGAGAATGAGTAACGCCGGACGAGGATAAGAAACGAGAAAACAATTGAAGTGGATTTGCCTCGTGTGCAGATGGCGTTGTTTTGTAACCTTCGCAAGTGATTGGCGTCCTCATAAGACCATTGCTCGTTAGAATTTGAAATGTGGACCAAATTTTATTTGGAGTAGACAGTGGAATGAGGATCTCACTTACAAAAATGGGGAAACGCCAATGTAAACACAGGTCTGAAGAATATTAACCCATAAGCCTTCTGCAGTCTTATTAGGAAGAAAGAGATGGCCATGACTCTCTATTAAATATTTCTTTCTGCCGACAACATGATATTAACTCAAACGAAAACAAAGTAGGGGCAATTGCAGATACGTTGAATAGATTAATCAAAATTAGGCCCATATACAATGTTCTATGATTTTGCGAAAATGACTTCGTTGTTAAGCCCAATCCAACTTAAATGTCTGGATGATTAAAATGCCCCTCGTACTTAAAAAATGCACGATTGTATTCTTATTATCATATAATTGTCGAGGATACCCATTACTATATGATTGATGTATGATTGCTGTGATTGTCATCTAATTGCTAATTAATGATACTAATTTCTATTTGATTGTTATTTGATAATATGATTGTCAATAATACTAATTATTCTCCTATGATCCTGATTGTCAATCATATCAATTGCTGTATGATTATTATCTGATACCAATTACTAATGATATCAACTACTATCTAATTGTTGTTTGATTAATAACTAAAATGAGTTGTCTACCACCAATTGTTATTTGATTACTATCTAATTCTGATTTTCGTCCGAACACAATTTGATGATGATAATTTTTAATGATATTGATTGTTGTATTCTTTCTATTTGATATTGATTGTTATTTGAATAAAAATAATGTTGATTGCTATTTAACAATGATCCTTATCTCGTTACTATCTTATTGTTATCTTATACTCATTTCAATTTTATCAATTCTCTATGTGATTGGTGTCTAATTATTAGTTCATAATAATTGTTATTTGCTTGCCAACGGTATCAATTGCAATGTGAGTGTTGTCTAATTATTATTTGATATTGATATTTAAAGATATTGATTACTATTAAATTCATCTTTTATCTTATTATCGTCTTATAATAAGTGCTAATGAAGAAAACTATTGTAAACGTAACAAAACACCAAACTAATTTTGGTCCGTGTAACAAAGTTCATAAAGTTAGCAATTTTTTAAATATTCCAGATTTGCCCTTCCATCTTTCTTTTTTCCTCACCATTCGTCTTCCTCCTGTATTTCGCCTTCTCCGTTCTTCCTCTGCGATTTCGTCTTTCTTCTTTTCTCTTTTTCTTTTCTACGATTTCTTTCCATTATCTTTCTTATTTTTCAATTCTTTATTTATGTCGTTTAAACTTTTCATCGTTTTTCTTCTTTTCCTCTTCTTTTTTTTTTTCGCTTCGATATCTTTCCATCGTCTTTCTACTTTTCCTCTTCTTTTTTCACTGCTATTTCTTCTCATCGTCTTTCTTCTTTTCTTTTTTTTACGCGTTTGCATTTGGGTAACTAAATCTAAACGACTTTGTATAAGACTGTGTACAAAAAAAATAGCAAAATCTAATGTGTATAAGTCTGTGTACAAAAAAATAACAAGATCTAAAAGATCGTGTATAAATAATCTTGAAAAAAATCATTTAGATTGGAGTAGTCAAATATAAACGATCGTTTTAAAAAAAGTAAACGATCGTGTGTATAAAAAAATATTGAAAAAAATCCATTTGGATTGGAGTAGCCAAATGCAAACGATCACGTAAAAAAAGTAAACGATCGTGTAAAGAAATCTAAACGATCGTGTACCAAAAGAATTAAAAAAATCGTGTACCAAATTTTAAAAAAAAATCATTTAGATTTGGGTTCCCAAATCTAAACGATCGTGTAACAAAATTAAACGATGGAGTTGAAAAGCCCATATCTAAACGATCGCATATAAATTGTAGTCATATTTAAACGATCGTGTATAAACTGTAGTCATATCTCAACGATCGCGTATAAATTATAACCATATCTAAAGGATCACGTTGTAGTCATATCTAAACGATTGCGTATAAATTGTAGTCATATCTAAACGATCAATAACAAAATCTAAACGATCGCAAATATATTAGGCGCGCGTTGTTGACGGCGTGGTTGACGGGGCATTTTTTGTATTTTACATGGTGGGCCTCTGGGATTTTTCCATTTCCGAAATTATTCTATAGAATGTAAATATTTTGGCGTTTGTTTATATTTTTGAAAAGACCCCATATTTATTTGTAATTTGATTGCTTTATATATATATATATATATATTAATTTCTATTTTTTAACTAATAATATCAATTACTATCAAAATTAAAATGATATATAATCTAGGTTAACTTATATAAATGTAACAAAACATCAAACTATTTACGAAACTATTTACTGCCCGTATAACAAATTTCATAAAGTTAGTCATTTTTTAAATATTTCAGGTTTGCCCTTCCATCTTTCTTTTGTGATTCGTTCCTGCTATTTCTTTCATCGTCTTCCTCCTGCGATTTCGTTTATCTTCTTTCCTTTTTTTTTTTTGCAATTTCTTCCCATCGTTTTTCTTCTTTTCCTCTTCTTTTTTTCGCTTTTCCATCATCTTTCTATTTTTCCTCTTATTTTTTTTGCTCCAATTTTTTCCATCATCTTTTTTTTTCTTACATTGTGTACAAAAAATAGCAAAATCTAAAAGATCGTGTATAAAGAATCTTGAAAAAAATCATTTAGATTGGAGTAGCCAAATGTAAACTATCGTATAAAAAAGTAAAAAATGGTGTAAAAAAAATAAAAGATCATGTATAAAGAATCTTGAAAAAAAATTATTTAGATTGGAGTAGTCAAATGTAAATGATCGTGTAAAAAAAAGACTGTGTATAAAGAATCTTGAAAAAAATCATTTAAATTGGAATAGTCAAATGTAAATGTAAACGATCTTTTAAAAAAAAGTAAACGATCGTGTAAAAAAAATAAAAAAATCGTGTATAATATCTTAAAGAAAGTCATTTGGATTGGAGTAGTCAAATGTAAACGATCGTGTAAAAAAAAAAGTAAACGGTCGTGTATAGAAATCTAAACGATCGTGTACCAAAAGAATTTAAAAAATAGTGTACCAAATTTTGAAAAAAAAAATCATTTAGATTTGGGTCCTCAAATCTAAATGATTGCATCTTAAACGATCGTGTAACCAAATTAAAGGATCGTGTAACAAAATTAAACGATAGAATTGAAAAGATAAATTGTAGTCATATTTAAACGATCACGTATAAATATAAATTGTAGTCATATCTAAACGATCGCGATTAAACAATGACCAAATCTAAACGAATATAAATTGTAGCCATATCTAAACGATTGTGTATCAAACAATATAAATCTAAATAATCGCAAATATATTACACCTACGATTGACATGACATTTTTTGTATTTTATACATTTGACCTCTAGACTTTTTTTATTTTTGAAATTGTTTTATAAAGTGTAAATATTTTACCTTTTTTTATATTTTTGAAAAGACACCTGTAATCTAATATAAAAATTATCAAGTCCTAATTTAATATAATATCTATTAAACACAGGTTAAAGATAGTTGAATTTAAAATAATAATAACAGTAATAAAAGATTCACGATGAAGTAAATTCACGTTAAAAAAGAGAGAAAAAAAAGATGGATTTCTCTCTCTTTCCCTCTCCAACTAATGACATTGAAATTTTCCTAAAATTTGATTAGATGAGGGAGAAGATGAGAGATCATGAAAAAATTAGTAAGAAATATCGCAACAAAAATAGTAATTTGGAATAAAAAGAAAAGAAAATAAGATTAAGTATCCTACTTCCTCCGAATGTTTCTCATTCTCACTTGTCATTCGCCACCATATAGAAAAAATAATACAAAATTGAGTAAAATGGAAATATAGAAAAACATTCAAGTTCGAATCCCTAACTCAGGACATTGTCAAATTAAACAATAATAATAATAATAATAATTTGAATCATATCCTAGAATACACACCTAAAGGAAGAATTTCATACAAATTTGAGACGTACCCTCTCAATTCAGTTCCTTGGTGGTATAGAGTAATGACATTACAAGGAAAATATATTTTAAGTAATTTAACGAACCATCCATGTTTGACAAAAATGGTTGACACTACCAAATTTCCACATCTTTGTAAACCTATAAAATCTATGTATGTATGCCATATCCAACCTCACATCGAGTACGACACTTTCATATACACAAACACCCAGACCTGCAAAACAATCTCAGAAACCTTTTTGGAAGGGAGTAAGTTGCAGTAAGAGATGGGTCATTCTTGATGTCTTCAGCATGTGACCATATATAGACTCCTCGCTCTTGTCGACTACCTGGAACCGTGTTTTCGAGTACGATTGCTATCAAGAACGTCACGACCATGTTCAAGGACATAAGAGCATTGAAGACAAAGTCAAACTGCAAGATATCACATATAGCTGGATGAGTGGAAAAGAAGCAAGACAAAAAAAGAACTTGAAATCAAGTTGTGATTCAGAAATTACTGCAAGGGATATTGATTGCAGTGACTCACTTGTTTGTTTCCTGTATGGGTTGGTCCATTAGAAGCTGCAGCATAAGGAACTAAGTAACTAGGCAAAATCAAGCTAGTTTCAGATTGGAACTGCTGAAAATAGGCAGGAATTGAAAGGCCGAGGAACAATGAGACACCAACTATTGTCATGTTTCTGATACTTGCCGTTTGACTATACTGCAGTGTCGAAAGCCCCAAAGCAACCATTAGAGCCCATGTAAAGCAAAGGACAGAAGCAGCCAATGCCAGTGGTATGGAGGCAAGAACAGCACCAACTTTGCCTAAAAAAAAAAAAAAAAGAACTTGTTGGTGTCCCCATCGAAGAAACATTATGTATTAAAATTTCTACTATTGGCTGGTGTGTTTAACCCACAATTAGTAAGCATTCATCAAAATTGGTTAATACTCAAGAACATCTTTGATTTTCCTGTGATAGGACGGACAGTTTACCTATGAGTGAGACGAAAATCAAGAAAACTGCTCCGACTTCCAATGCCCTCCGATTAGCTACTTTTGTTACATGAATAGTATGTACATTTTCCGTTAAAGTAGTTGATCCGGCACCTGTACCCCAGAGTCCAGCTAAGATACTACAGAAACCCTCCAAAGCAATTCCTCTGCTAACAATTCCTGGAGTTGGTGGCTTTGCAGCAACACGCAAAGCCACGGAGTGATAGGTACCGATCTGAAAAAAAGAGTCATCTTTCTTGATCAGATGCCTCAGGTTTAGAATTCAAAATATGCACATATTGAAATTGGTGATCTTTTTTGAGAACTGGAAATCCCTGAGGAATAAACTACTTTTACAAAGTAGTTCAACGCCAAGTGTGTGGCTTGTGGCTTGTCTATTCAATAACATAATAATAGTTTCCGTATGTTCTTCCTTAACACAAATATAATTCATAGTAAACAATTTGACATGATAATGCTTGTTGGGTTTACACAGATTTCTTATTTCCTTTTCAATTTATTAGTTAAACTACATCTAAACAATGGTTAGGATATCTTCAATCTTTTATATATATTCTTGACAGTCCTCATATTTAAGTTTGAATATTTATTTGATTTATGAATCTCCACGCGTTAACCATAAATTAGGATGAAAAGAATATAGTAGAGATCCTGATTAATGGACTTGGTAATACATCTAGTCTGAATGCTGATCAGGAAAATATTTCAAGACGTGGGAATCAAGTCAAGGCAACCTCGTCAATTGTTGTAACATCAAGTGAACAGACATAGTATATGAGGTACTTACAGAGTCCACTGATGAAACCAGAGAAACCATGATCATGATAATTGAAGTTTTTATATGAAAGATTGGCACACCCCACTGCAAGGGGTAAGGAATTCGAACCCACGCAGCAGTCCTCCATGCACTTGAAACGTCAGTTCTGCAATGTTTCATTGTATCTGCATGCCTTCTACATGCATCTACTATGATATTTGAACTCGGAACATCTGGGCTGCAGCCTGTGAAATTATATGCTCCACCAGCAGTCAAAAAGAATGCGTATGCCCATATAATCACAACACTAAGAGGAACCTATAATCAACAAAAGAAGAATTTAAGATTAGAGGTAAAAAAATGATCCCGAACATACCCATCTAAAAAGAATCATGAAAAATCAATCATACTTTAAAACGAAAACTCATAACAAACTTTTGAACAAGAAACTTATCAAACTGTAAATCATGAATTTACAACCAACTTGACTAAGGGAAAAAAGAATGCGCAACCTGAAACCATTCTCCTCAGTATTTTGCCGGTTTGCTTGGAAAATAGCCCAAATTCAGTGTTTAGAAGGAGCTGGTTACTTCAGTCGTAACATTCTTGACATATTTAGAACCAAGCATGCATAGATTGTATTTAATGTATTAGGGCTAATTACTTTCTGATGGTTTCTCTATAGTCTTTGGTATAAATTAAATATTAATTTTATGTAGTATTTTTTAGCTATTAAAATTAAACCACATTAGGAAGTTATTAACCAATGTAATCTCCATCAATATTTATATACTTCCAGATGCCCATTAAATGATCAAACTCACTTCCATGATTAAAAATTTAACATTAGAGGATTCTAGAATACAGTCAAACAAGTCTTGTAGTGACTAGGACATCATACATTTGCCAGTATATCTATGCTTCATATGTTCAGGTGTAGTGGTTAACAAAGGATAGATCTTAAAAGTTTGAAAGGTCAGAAGTGATACAAGGGGAAGCAATACCTAGTCGAGCTGAAACTTAAATTATTCTTCACAATTGATTCGAGTGAATTAAAGAAGTCTTCTTATGTCCTAGCTTTACTTGAGAAAATTCATAAACTTCTTTTGCTAATGGAGTATTTCGAAATGAAGAAAAGAAGGTAGACTAAACCGAAGAATTTGTTGCAACAGTCAAGTCACCATTCTTCTAAAGTTAAGATATACATACCGCATAAATTCTGAACACGCGATGGCTAAATATGGATACTCCTCGAAGGTACTGAAAATGCATTCACAGGCACCAATTAGGTAACATGTGAGTCACAAGAAATGTGAAAACTGTTTGGTAGAGCTAAATTTTGAAAGATACTTCATAGAATGTTGCAAACGATGAATAAAGTTATCAGATCTGAAATTTTAGTCAGAAAATACTAAAATGCTTGATATTCATTTTTTCCCCATTTTTCAAAGAAAAAATTGGACTTTTATTGAGCTTAATCAATTTCTCAACTTTTAAAAAGTTGCTTACCAGGGTGAATATAAGAAGCAAAACTATATGCGGGACACTGATCTCCACACAGCTACCAGCTTGTGGAAAGCCATAGCTGAAAAATGCTAAACCAACAGCAGCAACCGTCGGTGCAACTACAAGTGGGTTTATCAACCTACAGATTATGAGAATGAGCATGGAGTAAAAATCTTTGTCAGTTAAAAGACAAGTGAAGACAATAGAGTAGCATTTTCATATATGAGGAGGCAGGACTTAAAACGATAATTTCGTATATTCACAAATTTAGTTGTAGTATAAATCTTGTTGTGTAGCACATGAGATCAGAAAAGAATAAACACACTAAAATGATGAGCTTATCATCATTGCTAATCTTATTGGCCTCCTAAAAGTTTTTAAGAGGACACCCATGATAGACCACCACCTCCTATAATACATCAGTACAGCCATACAGGAAAGAAATAGATAGCAAGTTAGTTAGCCTAAACAATCAAATAAATAGTTAGGCTGTTATAGAAGTTTGTTACATAAATAGTTAGAAAGTTAGTTAGGAAATCTGTTAAAGAAGTAGTTGAATATGTGCGTTATAAATAGCTATAGAAGTCTAGTGATTAGGTAGAGAAAATCTTATGAAGAAGTCTTGTGTTAATTCTTGAAAGACAGAATAACCGAGAGAGAGGATTACTACTTGTAATTGAGAATTGATATCAATAAAGTGTAATTGAATACCAGTAAGAGTTCCATCACATTGGTATCTGAGCGGTTCAATCCTGGGCAAGAAAAGAAAAATGGAAAAGAAAACCAAAGAGAGATTTCAAGCCATTGAGCAAGAGATTATCAACATCCAAACCGAGTTACAAAGAATACCAATACTTGAAGGGAAAATCACGAAACACTTAGAGAAGATAGATTCTCACAATGAACAAATTCAACATCAGCAACAATTAATCTCGAAGTATATCGAAGAAATGATGAAAGAACAGTCGATAACACACGGGTTGGAAGAATCATCAAGCAAAATGAAAACAAAAATGGCAGAACTGATCGATGAGGTGAACGGAAATGAAAAAGATGGTGAAGAGAAAAACATTGATCGAAGTAAGTTCAAAAAAGTCGAGATGCCAGTATTTAATGGTGAAGATCCAGATGTGTGGTTATTTCGTGCAAATCGATATTTTCAAATCCATGAGCTGACAAATTTGGAGAAGATGACCATGGCGACAATCAGTTTCAAAGGACCAGCCTTGAATTGGTATAGAGAGCAGGAAGAACGAGACAAATTCAAGAATTGGTTGGATTTAAAAGAACGATTACTCATACGATTCCAATCAGTAAGGGAAGGATCGCTTTGCGGGCAGTTCCTAAGAATCCAGCAAGAATCAAGCGTGGAGGAATATCGTAATCAATTCGATAAATTGATGGCGCCTATATCGAATTTACCAGATCGGGTAATTGAGGAAATAGTTATGAATGGGCTTTTACCGTGGATTAAGGCCGAGGTCGAGTTTTGTAGACCGATCGGTTTAGCCGAAATGATGTCGTTGGCACAACTCACTAAAAATCGGGAAATCATTCGAAACGAAGCCAATCTTAAAGGCTACGGTGGAGGAGAACATCAAACAGAATCAACAGAAATGCCCTATCTGACCGAGAACCATGAATGGAGAGCTGATGCAGAAGAAGTTTATGGATACATGAAGAATAAGATTGCTGGATGGGATGTGCTGATCAAATGGAAAGGATTGTCTCGAAATGAGACAACATGGGAAGATTATGATGAAATTCAATAGAAGTTTTCCCAGCTTCACCTTGAGGACAAGGTGAATTTCGAGAAGGGGTGTAATGATAAACCACCACCTCCTATAATACATTAGTACAGCCATAGAGGAAAGAAATAGATAGCAAGTTAGTTAGCCTATACAATCAAATAAATAGTTAGGCTGTTATAGAAGTTTGTTACATAAATAGTTAGAAAGTTAGTTAGGAAATCTGTTAAAATGTAGTCGAATATGTGTGTTATAAATAGCTACAGAAGTCCAGTGAATAGGCAGAGAAAATCTTATGAAGAAGTCTTGTGATAATTCTTGAAAGACCGAATAACCGAGAGAGAGGATTACTACTTGTAATTGAGAATTGATATCAATAAAGTGTAATCGAATACCAGCGAGAGTTCCATCAACCCATTTCCCCATTACGTTCTGTTAATTTTCTAAATTATTCAAGGAAGTACTTGTCTAACATTGAAACTCTATAACTATCACTCTCACGATAGGGAAGATAGTAATTTAACACATGCTGCAATTACTTTTGTTCAATAAAAATAATCTTCGAACTCTAATAAGGAAAATTGTTGGGTAAGTGATGAAGAAAAAAGATGTATAAGAGACTAATTTTATACATGCTTCATAACATAAGGAAAGTGTTGAATCTGTGACAAAGGAATTGATACTCAGCACCACATCCAAACAATTTTTATTACCTAAGGAAAAGGGACATTAAACCACTGAATCCTAAAATGCTTTGAAATATTGAACTAACAATGACTGCTCCCTGCAGTTCTCGCATTATATGCCGGAATTTCTGTAGGAAAAGAGAACAACACAATTAACTATAAATATTAGATAGACTTTTGAAAAGGGTTAATAGATATGTATTGTAAAGGAGAAAAATATAGAACACATAATTCACGTTGAAGCTTAAATATCCCTAGTAATAGTTGGTAGGGAGAGAGAATTCTAATCATAAAAGAAATGAAGATAAAAGTTACAAAAATGTTGAGGGAGAAAAGGGCTAGTGCATCTTTCTCAGAAAAATGATTCATAAACACCAGGCATAGTAAATATTTTGTTTTCTTTGTTTTTATTATTATTATTATTAGAGACAAAACGTTTTTAAGAAAAGTGAGAGAAACAAAGGTAACCTCAAGGAAACATATGGCCAACACAACTTGGGATTAAACAGAACATTTAAAAAAGAATTCTAACTGTAAGTAATATTAAACAGAAGATTTCTAAACAGACTAGTTACGTGGGCCAAAAGAGAAGCATTTCGAGAACCAAATTCCACGCCTCTATTCAAGATCCCTCCACTCCCATAACACCCTTCAATTGTGATTTCCAGATTTTATGAGAATAGTTATCAAGCTTTTGTACTAAAAATCAGAATACAGGCGTTTTTTCCAGCAGAGAGGACCAAACTCAGTTCTCAGAGCTTACATGTTCAGTCAAATTGCGGTACTCCTGAGCATTCATGATAATTAGTGCAGGAGCCAAGTACACAAATGAGCTTCCTTGAACTAATGGTAGTCGGGTACCAAAGTAGGAGTGAAGAATTGTGGTGATGCCCGAAACCAGTAATAAAGTTGAAATTACTGTAGCTGTATCTTTCTGTCATTATTGAAATAACACGACTGAGCAAGAACATTCTGACTCCAGTAAAAGTTGGACAAGATTGGGCTCGTAGCTGCACATCAGTGAGCAGCCAGGCCTGTTAACTATGACTAGAATAGTCATAGTTAATAATTTTCTAGTCCTGTATCTTGGTAAACAGGCTTGTTAGCACACCTGTCTTTCCTGAAGACTTTCATTTGTAATCAAAAGAAGATACAAAAAGAATGCTTACGTCTGTTCCCCCCATAGCTGGTACAATAATCAGGGGCATGAAAACAACAGATCCAACCAGCGACAAATAGTGCTGAAGGCCATAATAAATTAGTGGAACTGCAGAAACACGAACACAAGCATTAGAGACATCTACAACTATATGATGAAACATAAATTCTTCCTACCAAAACATTCAGTTCCATTTCGAATGAGTTTCAAGCATGCTCATTCATTCATATTTAAAATATTTAGGGAAGCACACATTGGAGTGCGGCTATTTTAACTTTATAGAACTGAAAGCTAACCAAAGTGATAACCCTGCATAAGTTCAGTTTTCTCAGCTGTTTATAAACTAAACAATCGACAGGTTGATCTGGTGGAAAAAGGATGCTGAAGGCAATTTTAGTAACCTGCTGTAAATATCAGGGCTGAACCATGGGGTCATTCTCTTGTCACCTCACAGCATCTTACATGATATGTGATTATCTGTCCATGTTAGTTAGTCAGAGTTGAAAGACATTCCAATTGTACGAGATTAGTGTCATCATCATCATTATTTATTATCATTATTATTATTATGTAGAATTGACTTCTAAATCTTACAACAAAATGGAGGGAGCTGAGCTTGAGTATTTTGAAGATTAGATACAATAAGAAAGGACTTGAACCGAACTTTATCCTCATATTTAAATGTTAAAAGTTAATTGCCTCTTGGATATTAGTTAATTAAACAAAGACAATATCGAAATCTGTTTCACTTCTAAATTTTGAAATGAAATAGTCATTACCTAAGAAGCACCGACATGGATATGAGACAAATTCGACATGACACAGACATGGCGACACGGCACGACATGGTGACACGCTATAATTTAAAAATCTAGGACACGACACCGGCAAGAACACATTTATTAAAATATTCATTTTTAAAAATATATCATTTTTATAGTAAAAGAAAATTGAATTCATGTATTTATATCCTTAAAAGACTTGGCTTGATGTATTCTACACTCAAAAGTTATTATTATTGTCATACATGCGTCAAAGAGTGTCCGTGCTTCTTAGGCCAATATGAAGCCCAGTGGTTTGACATTTCTCATTGCACTACACAACCAGAATACAACCAAAATGATATTAGATCTGCTAGTATTCTGCTTCAATTCGAATATAGTTGTCTCATATTATGCCAACTAATTAATCACGATGCACTACAAGTATGATACATACTAATTTAAGAAAGAAAATAACAAACAAAATTTGGAAAGAGATTCAAGAATGCTAACCGTAACCCGGATTTTCAGTTGGCCCAAGTTTCATTCCTGAAGGTCCTCCCCATTCTCTTTCATTAGCTTCCCCTTCACCTGCACTGTCAATAATATCCTCATCTCTTCCATCTCTACCATCTTCCTTTTTAGGCTCAGCAGCAGGAGTAACAAAAGGTGCCACATGGGCATTTCCATTAAAATCTCCATCACTCGGCCTATTCACAGCCCCATCCACTTTCTCACTTCTTTTACCATTCGTCACTACTCTTTCGTCCTCTTTAGCTCCTCCCATCACAGTTTCGATTCCAATTCGTCTCCTCCCTTCACTCCTCATTGCTCCATCCCTAAACCTCAAACCCCTTTCATTCTCAGTCTTCATTTCTTCTTTTCCAGTCCCTGTAACTGGCTCCACTTCAATCTCTCTGTTAGGTCTGGTCTGACCCAGAATCGGGTCGATCTCGATTTTGGGGGACGACCCCCCACCTCTCCTTTCAAGACCTTTCTCCAAATCAAATCTAGTACTCTCATTCTTCTCCCCAACACTACTTGTTGCTTCACCAGAAAACGTAGATACAAAACCAGTCCTCCTAGCCCAAGATCTTAGCTCTCTCGGATTGTGATCAGTTCTGGGCACGAACCGATCGACAGTTGAGCCATTTGGGAGGATCGAACCAAGCTTTCCTCCACGTTTTCCAGTCTCCACCTTGTCCATTGCCCTCGACCCAGTAACCATCTAACTTGTTCCTAAAATGGGTTTCCCCTTTTCTTCTAAAAAAAGTAATCAGAAAAACCCCAAAAGTGGAAGAAGGTCCCAATTCCAGTCACCACTTACTCCTCATTAGGACAAACAAACTGAAAAAAATGAACAGTTTGAAAAGAAAGAGTAAAAGGAAAGCAAAAGAAAGGAGTAATGTGGGAGATGGAGAAAAAGGTTTTAGAAGATGCGTGACATTATTGTGAAATGAATTTGAGTACCGACAACTGTTAGAAGAGAATAGCGAGTGTACAGAGAAAGGGGGAGTGAGCTCCAAACCTTAGCCTGAGGCACCTTTTATCCACTTCAACGGACCTAAAGTAGCTATCAAATTTGGAAATTTGATCCAAACATTGGAAGAACAGTGTAATTATTTTTCTTCCCTCCCTTCTTCGTTCTTTGGAATACACAATTCTTTTGTTTAAAATTTAAATCTGAGTTCAAATTCCTCAAAATAATAATAATAATAATCTGAGTTTAAAAAGTTCTTTAATGGTGTTGCTTTTGATGGGAAGAGTGGAGGAGTCTTGCAATTCAAGTTTATCCCAATCTCATGACTCCGGAATCGTGCCTTTCGACTTTTGGTCTTTTTATGCTCTAATACTTCAAATTTTATTTTTATGACCAAGATGTATTCAAGGTCATTCATGTTTGAATTAACGTCCATTTGGTTCCTTAAAATTATTTTAAAACTTTAATTTCTCACGTCTGCAAAATTATTCTAACTAAGGCATCTTCTTGTCAAAATGGTTGAAAAATTAATAGAAATTTTATTTTTAATAATAAAATAATAATTGAAAATGAAAATTAGGATTATTGTAGTTTGTAATATTTGTAAATATAAATCATTTATTCAATAAAAATAGATAGTTATTTTATTTAATTATGTTTGCATAGACTCAATCCAATAAACTAAACTATACATGTTTGTGGTTGATAGACGAGAATAAATCACGTTTGAGAAATAACAAAAAAATGTTCGTAGAATAGGGATAAGGTTGGGTGCCTTTTGTCTTATGTTTATGCCACAACAAATATAACCCACTTTGTATTTGTTACAAATGTGAGTGAGGGTATCTTGCGGAAAGAGTTTGGATAAGACCGACTCATGAAATTTATAGTTTCTTTTTATAACATCATTAATTGAAGAGATTAAAGTTATAATAAGATGACCATAGGTGACTTGGCTTAAATCTTGAGTGAGTTGTAAACTTCTGTCTATAAGGGGTTGTTTGAGTTGATAACATTGATGGGAATCAATGATGCTTGGGAATAGCAAGTTTGGGAGAAAGATTATTGTGAATTAAGAATGTCTATGTTTGGTTGTGTATGAGAATGATATTAAAAAATGTATGAGAATAAATCCTTTTTGTATTTCATTTGTAAAATTGATCATGAAAACTCTATCAATTTTTTAGGGATTTTTTCAGAAAATAGAAAAACCCACAAACTATTTATATTTCGTAGAATAAAATCATTAAAAGACAAAATTTATTATAGTTGATTTTTTTATAAAGTGTAAATATTTTGTCAAATGTTCTATTTTTTACAATTTTCCAAATTTTAATACATTAATTGATAAACAATAAACCTAATTCAAAATTTTAAAAAAATAATTATTTACTAATCAAATAATAATATCAATTAAATTATTAATTACTAGTATGTGTAAAATGAGTAATTTGATAGAATAAATTTCATGAATTTATATAATTATGATGTATTAATCAATAAAATAGTTAATAAATTCTAATTAATTAATGATAAGGAGATTCTTAAAAAATATAACAAACCGGTAAAATATTTACATTGTGTAGAATAATTCTAAAAACGGAAAAAACTCACAGGCCCACAATAAAAAATACCAAAAATACCCTAGTCAACACGCGTTTAATCAAACATACGTGCGCACGAGTAATATTTTTCTAAACGATCGTGTACTACAGTCTAAACGAATAATCTACTATCGTTTAGCTCATGATACATGATCATATAGTTATTTTTTAATGATGGGAAAAAAACTTCAAATTTAAATGATCGTATTGACCACGACAAACAATCGTGTTGATCATGAAAAACGATAATGTTGATTATGTTAAGCGATCGTGTAGTTCATAAATGATTGTTAAAAACTTCAAATCTAAGGATTGTGTTGATCATGCTAAACGATCATATTGACCATTATGAACGATCGTGTTAATTATGGTAAGCGATCGTTTATATCATGTCAACATGATCGTTTGGATCATTTTAAATAATGAAAAAAAGATTTCAAATTTTAAGATCATGTCGACCATGTAAACAATCATGTTGACAAAGGTAAACGATTGCGTTGACAAAGGTAAACGATCGTTTAGAATGTCAAAAGGATATTTAGACGATCTTGGAATCCTTGAATATGAGGAAGATGAAGTAGCTTAAACGAATCTTGCAAAAAACGATGAAAGAAATAGGAGATTTAAAGAGAAGAACGAATAATTTAAAAATAGAAGAAAGAAAATTTGGAAGATGAGATGAATAAATTTGGAAGAGAAAATGAATAAAACTCAAAGAAGAAGAAGAAAGAGAAGTGATAAATCGTCCGCAAGATTCAAGAAAAAATCTTGAATTTATGAAAATATTGTACAGGCTTCATAGGCTTTTGCTTTTTGTTACACGAACCGTAAATGTTTTTGTGTTTTGTTACATTTATGAAAATAAACGTAATGATAAACTAACTATAAATTTATTAAGAAATATTAATGTTAATGATCATTAACTAAATAAAAATATAATTAATTAATTAATAGTTTTATTCCATTAGTTCTTTACCGTTTATTTAAAAAATAAATACGAGTATATATGTATATATAAACTAATTTATTAAGTTAAAATAAAAAGTAAGTATATATTAATTTGTTTCACATATGTGTATATGTGTATATATATGTATGTGTAATATATATATATATATATATATATATATATATATATATATATATATATTAAATCAGGGTAGTTAAATGCTAATGTAATTTTATAAACCACAAACTTAATTTTCATGTAATTAATTTAAAATAATTAATTTTAATAAGGATATATTTTCAAAAATAGCAAAATAAATTAAAATATTTACAAGTAAAATATTGGATTCTATAAATGATAAAAATTGATAGACTTTTATCACTGTCTATCAATGTCATTGATAGAAGCATATAAGTGTCTATCAATGTCTATTATTGATCAAATCTGAAATTTTGCTATATGTTATAAATATTTTGTCAAATTTTCTAGTAAGGTCATTCTTGTCGCTTGTTAGCTTGCTTTTTCTAAAAAGTTAAACATAGATAAAATGATGTATAAAAATACTTAGTAAGGGACCTACTACTAGTACCACTAGGTGAACCGTTAACTTTTTATTGCGAGGTATCCTAGGTCATATCAGTCTGGTGATCTCGTAGGAACACACAACAGTCATAAGTGGACCTATCAGTCAATTCGTCATCAATACTAGTCGAAAGGTGGTGACCTCGAAGGACACCGTACATGTAGAGTACACTAGCCTAATAGCCAAAACTAATAGTTATCATCAGTCCAAATGAGTCTATTGCAGGCAAACATAGTCCAATAATAGGCATAAACATAACATGCAAATCATCACCCAACAAACTTCATAATTACATAATTAGTCACATAAATAAATCAACACACTCCTAGTCAAATCCTCACCTATCGCATTGGTGCAATTTAATTTTCATGGATGCATTTTAATCACACAATCCATACAGTCCACTTCCATTATAATTCAAAGGTCCAATAGTTGAAATCTCTTACCTCAAAATAGAATTAAACTCCTTTGTGAAATTACTTGATGCAAATTAAACCACAAATTAACCTAAACGTAAGGAAAATAATTAGTAATTTTACTTAATAAAATTATCAACTATGCCCAAACAGTAACCCATGATAAGCATTCTCAAGTAATCACAGGTTACACAAATCATTGCCCTTTACACATACCATAATAGCCTTAGACCAAACCAATGGCTACCCTTCATAAATTATTAGTAACTCATAACTAAGCCATTATTCATCACAATTGTTACGATAACCCATAGACTATGCAAATAACTCCCCATAACAGTTATCATAATAACTCATAAGCTAAGCAATAAACCAACCTGCAACCATCAGAGTCTAATTCACAACATAGCATATCAGTAATCCATAATAGACATGTAAACAATCATCATAATTCATAGCACGCATGTCACACCTCACCCTGCAACAAGTTATTTCTCTTGTGATGTGACACGCGATGCGACTTGAGTAGCCCTGACGCCTCAAGTTAAAACGACAGAACACTCGCTTAAATTCTTATACTTGGACTTAGACTTTACAAGCAGCAGAAAAAATTGTTAAACTTAAAAAATAACTGATAAACAAACCATTTCTTATTACTTGAATCAAGCGATTTCCAATTACACTTTTCCTACTTCCTCAACACAAGAGATAAAACACTAAACTTAAATGCCTTGCCTAGCTCCCACAAAATTGAGATGTAACTCTTTTAGTACAAGGCTTTAGTGAACCAAATAATTTCCTATTTATATGAATTACAAAATAAAAGGTTTTGGATCACTTGCACAGCTTCCATGCGTAACAATCTGTCTCATCCATTCTTACTTGGCCTCTCGGCCATGAAGTCCAAATTACAAATATAATTACAAAAACTACAATGAATTGAAGTACAAAAATGTGTGTTGAGCCACTGAGTATGATTTCTCACATTCATTGGCTCTGCTTTTTGCCTTTATACTGAGGGGAAGCAAAATGAGGGATCTCTCATTTATTTTCTAAGCTCTCACCTAAAACAAAGAAGGAAAATGAAGATTGAAATTGAGCTTGCTCTCCGGTAGTTTTTTGGATCCACTTCTTGAAGAAGTAGCCATCTATTATAGGTGAGAGCTAACATAATGTGTCACATTCTAGGCTTCATTAATTCTTTGAAAAAGCTACTTCGCGTTACAGATGTCACATTATATTCATCCTTTTTTTACAATTATGCCAACTATTTTTGTCCACTAGCGATATAGATCACTTAACTGTATGCTTTTAATCGCTTTGCTAGTCGCTTGCCTCCTCGCTTGATATTTGTCACTTGGCTACTCCTTTTTTTGGCCTAAAATCCTACATATAGACATGAAAAATGCGATAAACAGGCATAAAGCTCTTTTGTAGCTTGTAACACATAACCACGTTATTTTATCTATTTAACTACTCATTTTCTTCCTTTTTCTTCCATTAAGACTTCCTTATTCTACCTAAAAGACTGTAATGATTTGTACTTTTACAAGTTATCAGTACACTTGATGTATTGAAGCGAAGTGCTTAATGTTCTTGAAGTTGGAGTCTTTGATAATATTTGTAACTCTAAAGCACTTAAGCTTTAATCAGTGATTTGGCCTTCAGGAGCTACAAAGTCTTCTTGTTGTTAGGAGAATTCTCTCTAAGCACTCTGGAGTGAAGTTTTTTGAACCCCATAAATCAAGAGAACACCCTTATTTATAGAGTTCTCTAGTGGGCTTTGTAGGCTTGGGTTTTATTGGTCCAAGGATCAGACCCTTGGACCTAACCATATTAATTTGAGCCTTATTTAATGTTTGGGTTAAACTAAGCCTAGTTTTGGGCTTCTCGTTGTCGGGAGAATTCTCTCCAGACTCTTTGGAGTAAAATTTTCTGAACTCCACAAATGAAAAGTACCCCTCTATTTGTAGAGTTCTTTAGTAAGCTTTATGGACTTGGGCTTGGTTGGTCCATGGATTAGACCCCTGGGTCCAACCATAGGGATTTGTGCTTTATTTAATGTTTGAGCTAAATTAATATTTAATTGGACAAAAATAATTAACTTGATTTAATGATTATGATGAAAATTGTGACGTCATAAAAAATTACCAAATTTATGTCTTAAATTTTAATTTAGAAAACATGTAAACTTTCAAGTAGTCCCAAATTTAATTAATTATATTTCCGTCATTGATTTTGTAAAACGACGTGTCAAGTTGTGGGTGAATGAATCTTGAAAAAGATAAAGTTAAAGTCAAAACATGAGTTTTTTTTTTTTTTTTAATTTGTGGCTCATTTTTACATACCAAATTAGTCAAACTATGAATTTATTACATGAGTTTGATTTAAATTTAGAATAAAATTTGGAATATGATGAAACCTTAATTTAAGACAAGTTTGAGGTTTTATACGTAATTTAATTTAATTTGAGGATAAAAAACTTAATTTGAATTACGAATAAAATTTGGAATATAATCAAATTTTAATTTGAGAAATGTTTGAGGTCTCATCCATAATTTAATTTGTCTTGAGGATGCCAAAAGATTTGAAATATGGACAATTTCAAATTTGATATAAATAAGAGTCCTCAATCTTAGGATAAAGTTGGGATCATACCTCTTATTTAATTCTGAGATAAAAATGAAGGTCATGTATGCAAGTTAATTTGACTTACATTTTGAATTTGGGGTGAAATTTGAAATAAAAATTTGTCGTATGACCAAATTTTGATTTAAAAATGGGGATAAGTTCAAAATTTTGAACGGTTTAGAGATTTTAATTATCTTAAATGTGAAATTTAAAATTTATTTCCAAATAATATATTTTTAAATCTTTTAAGATAAAACAAGATAATGTGGTGGATTTTTTTATTAATAGAAGAAAGCAAACTTAGTAAGGAAGGTATAAAAAACTTCTCTTATCTCGTATTTTTCTTTTTTTTTTTTTCTTAAAAGGTTAGTAAATTTCATTTCTTTTTTTTCTTTCTTTTATTGTTTTTCTATTTTTTTCGTTGTTGGCCTTTAAAACTTAAATGATCTTGTTTTTAGCCCATCATCTTCAAATTATTCCTTATTTATTTATTTATTTTACTAACTCGTTCCATTACTTTTTCTTTATCAGGAGTTCAAGTCTTAACTTATGAACGATGACTTTTAGCTTCCACACATATTCCTAAAAAGGAGTTTTTTTTTCTTGTAGAATATGTGATCGCACCAAAGGGTAAGTTCAGATATGATACACTATGGTGGGCATGTTCGAGCTCTAGTAAAATTTACCAACTTTGGATGTGACACACTAGTTCATCTTTCGTTTTTACTGAACTCGTTTTTTTTTCACCAACTGAGGGTGTGACACATTAGTTCATCTTCCGTTGTACTAAACCAACTTTTTTTTTTACCAATTTAGGGTGTGATACACTAGTTCATCCTTCATTGTTACTGAACTAGTTTTTTTTTTCACCAACTTGCGTGTGACACACTAATCCATCTTTCGTTATTACTAATCCAATTTTTTTTACCAAATTGGATGTGACACACTAGTCCATCCTTCATTTTACTAAAATAGTTCTTCCTCACCAACTTGGGTGTGCACACTAGTCCATCTTTCGTTTTTACTGAAGCAATTTTTTTTTAACAAACTTGGGTTAACACATTAGTCAATCTTTCGTTTTTACTGAACCCATTTTTTTTAACCAACTTGGGTTGACACATTAGTCAATCCTTCGTTTTTACTTAACCCATTTTTTTTTTACCAACTTGGGGTGTGACACACTAGTCCATCCTTCATTGTTGCTAAACGTGCTTTTGAGATACCAACTTAGGATGTGTGACCTACTAGTCCATCCTTGGTTGTTGTTGAATGTGCTTTGGAGACAACTTAGGGTATGTGACCCACTAGTCCATTCTTCATTATGAAGTTAGTGAACTAACTCCAACATGATGGTAGAATGTGTTGATGCATTGGATGACATATGTTAATGCATTTTTTCACTCTTTGAGAGGCGCCAACCAGTGTTGATATGTTGTAGATATGTAGTTGGCGTAGTCGAATTGTTTCTTATAAGTAGCAGTTATATTGTAGATATGTAGAAGATACGCTGCATATTTGTACGCTAATATGTCTCGCACTTCATTTTTATGTCAATAGATGTAACCACAAACTTTGAAGTGGAGAGGTGCAATTCTGAAACTTGAAGATGGAGAAAGTAACAGAGAAGTAACTATCAAACTTGAAGATGAAATAAGCATCAATAAATCAATCATTAAACTTAAAGATGGAATAAGCAGCAATGAAGCAACCATCGAAATTGGATATGGAACAAGAAGCAACAAAGTAACCATCAAACTTGAAGATGGAACGAGTAGCAAAAAACCATTATCAAACTTGGAGATGAAAAGCAGCAACGCAACAAACGTCAAAATTAAGGATGAAACTAGTAGTAGTGCAACCATCAAACATGGGAATAGAAATAGTAGCAGCACAACTATTGAATTTGGAGATGGAGAAGCAACAACAACAACTATCGAATTTGGAGATGGAGAAGCAGCAACACAAACATCAAACTTGGAGATGTAAAAGCAGCCACACAACAAATATCAAACTTGACAATGATACTAGCAGCAACATAATCATCAAACTTGGAGATGGAAAAGCAACAATGCAGCAAATATCAAACTTGACAATGATACTAGCCGCAACATAACCATCAAATTTAGGGATGGAACTAGCAGCATAATCCTCGATCGAACTGAAAGATGAAAAAGTAATGATGCGACCATTGAGCTTGGAGATGGAACAAGCAGTTAGGGAAGACTTATGCTTATCTTTTAGTATCTTGCTTCTAGTGTTGCACTTCTTTGATTTGTTGTGTTCCCTCTAGTAGGGAATCTTCAACTTCAAGTGACATTCTTTAATAAGAATGAACACCATTAATTTTCTATTATCATGCTTTATGTGGTTATAACACTACTTTTTGTTTGTGATCGACTGAGCTTAAAACTTATTTTAAGTTACCTATGTTCCTTTGTAGGAATCACGTCATAATGTAGGTCGAACTTTGTGGTTATTTCTTTTGTTGTTGGACTAGACTTAAAGTTTCCTTTAAGCTACCTACGTACTCTTGAAGAAAGGGAACAAACCATAACATAGGTCAACTGAGCTTAAAGTTTTCTTCAAGCTGCCTACATACGGTTAAAGAAAGGGATTAAGTCAATTGTAGTTCAACTAAGTTTTTTTTTTTTTTCTGTCTTTCACCTTTTATACTCATATGGGCTAGAAGCACCATTACAGTTCAGGCTCTTGTGATAAGGAGCTTTTTACATTTAAATTTTAGAAGCTTATATTTCAACATATCTTAGGTCATCCGCCTCTTTACTTGTAGGCTTTGCTAATATGATGAGTTTTATTTTCACCATCAAAGGGGCTTCTGTATATATATCAACATATAATTTCCTCTTCATGCATGAAGGGACATGATTATGAATCTTATTGTAACGACCCAACTTTTTGTACTAAGTTGAGGTCATTACTAAAAAGAAACAATAATAAGAGACACTTTCTTGAAAAGAGGAAGACTAAACACTTTCTTGAAAAGAGGAAGACTAAATTTTCATTACAAAAAGAATACTAAAACATTGATACATAGACGCGGAAGCAAAATTGAGTCCCCATATGGCATATCACGGATCCTTCTCTGTCGCTTGCTAGCTTTCCCCTACCTTTACCTTTGTCTGAAATATTAAACATAGAAAGAGTGAGTATAGACATATACTCAGTAAGGGACCTACTACTAGTTTCGCTAAGTGTCTATTAACTTCCCATTAGAGTCCTGTAAAGAAGTACCCCTAAACTGGCACGTTCCTTAACACACGCAATTTAATAATCTCGTAGGAACATCTCTGGTCTTTGGTGAATCCAAAGGAACACCTAAGATAAAACTGGTCTTTGGTGAACTTGAAAGAACACCTAGGAAAAACTGGTCTTCAGTGAACCCGAAAGAACACTTAAGACAATCAGGCTGTAAGTGATCCCATTGGACCACTCATAAACATAACATCTCATGAGATTGATGATCCCGAACCACACAGTCATAAAAAGATGGTGATCTCGAGGGACACCCATATGGGTACAACTCTAATAGACAAAGTTAACAGAATGCCCATCCATAGCATGCAACGTATCATAAACATCATAATATGGCATGAATATTAATCATAACGTCCTTAATCATGTGATTAATATACTATGCATCATCATCAACGTAAATCAGTCATCAACATAATATCAGTCATAAACATCAACACATTATGCATCTTAGCTACATCAATGCATAATGGAAAATTACATGCAAACTCTTAACTTCAGTTCGAAGGTTTAGTAGGAGGATCTCTTACCTGGAGATTTTAGCCAAACAAAGTACTCCCTAGCTGATAGTAAAATTTCTCCAATCAATTTAATCCTAATCATAAAAGGAAATTTAATGTAAACTTCCATCACTGTCTCCTTTCATTTATATTAATATTTTTGAAGTTGTGAAAAATAAGTTTAAATATTGCCAATTCTTTAAGACTAAATTGTTTTAATAAGGAAATTGAAACAAATTTAGTTTGGAATAAGACTTGGAAATTTGAATGTTGAAAGAAGGAAAGTAAGGGCAAAAAGGCAAGTTTAATTTGGAACGAGGGGTATAATGGTCTTTCTTAAGATCTTTTTATTATTATTAAAGTTTTAAAATAAAAAAGGGAGGGGAGATATTTTATTTTATTTTATTTTCTTTCTCTCTTCTTCTCCTTCCTCATGTTTCTAGATAAATCGACTGTCCTCCTTCATTAAAATTTGTTTCCCAGCCGACCATCTCTCTCCGGTACGTCATCACCCATCTTCCTTCCTTGCACGTCGACGTGACTCATTCTGGAAACGACGCGATGCGCCTACAACAGCACGTCCGCGCTGCTCGTCTCCTCCATGCCGTTTGGTGTTCACGATATGCCACTGTTCATCAATCGTGATGCGTCGCTTGATTTTTCAAACAACGACCCCCACGCCGATGAAGAACCCAGCCACGTCCTCGTTCACAGTAGCCACGAGCTACTTCTCAAATGCATTTCCTTTAGCCACTAATGTCCATTCTTCTTTCAGATCTAACATTTAGAATTCGGGTTTTAGAAGTGTTTGAGTCGTTGTCCAGCCATTTGAAAGCTCGAAATTAGGCATTTGACACAACTTGGGTAAGATTATAAGCTTTTTGGAGTTGATCTTGAGTACCCATCTAATCTTATTGATATTTTTGAGTAAACCATGGTGGTGGATGCTCGATTTGGAACTTAGAAGGTGGTTAGGATGTTGCCCATTAAAGTTAAGAGTACTTTAATTAGTTCTTAACAAGTTTTGGAGTAAGTTAAGTGAATTTTCTTCAGGTTCTTACATGTCCATTGTATCTAAGCATTAAGATTAGATTACTCATAAGACTCTGGTTCTAAAGTTGAGTGTTAGAAGTCAAGAAGGGACTTTCTTCTAACTTTAGAGATTTGTTTGGGTGTTGTGTATATAAGTTTCAAACACACAATGGTTATAGATCCTAGATTCCAATTTAGAAAGGCGTTAACGTGTTATCAAGACGATCTTGATAAGCTTTTAATAAGGTTGTAGATAATTTTAGTGGGTTCTCTCATGGTTCTGAAATACCCATTTAGTTTTAGCGCGGACTTGACTTTACCCATATTGTTTTGTATGAGGAATTGAAGATTTAGAGAACTTGGAAGCATTGATCAACATGGTTAAGGTTGTTTTAAATGAGTTTGGTAAGTTCTTAAGTTATTTTCTCGCTAGTTGATATTGAGATTATTAATGGATCTAAATCTCCAAGGTATGGATATTGAATGTAAAAGTATATCTACATAAAAGACCCGTTGAATTTGAACTAACTTGGATGCTCATGGGGTTAAGTATCTAGATTTCAAGTCCAAGGGTTCGTAGGTGAAAGGCTTAGTCTAATCCTAAGCGTTTTGAAAATTTGAGGACCTTAGAAACATAAAATGAATTTAGATGGCATCATGAAGTTTAAGGTTAGTTGGCTCATGTTGACATAGTGAAATTAAATCTAAATATCTAAATTTGAAGTTTAAAGGTTTGAAAATGGATTTTTAGTCTAGTCCAAGGAGATTCGAGATGTAAGGACTCAACAAATGTAAAATAGCTTGAATGCTCATAATGAAGTATTTTTAGAGATTATTGTGTTGTCTTGCTAAGTGAAGACAATGATGTGACCTTGAACGTTGTTTCATGCCAAATTGAAGAGGAAAAATGCATAATCTTGGGGGATCAAGTTATTAACTGTGAGTGGCTCATTTTCAAACTTTTTTTGTACATATACGTATTATTTTATGATATAGTTTGGAAATTATCATGACCTAAACTTATCAGGACTATGCTTTCTTTTATGTTTAAACAATATATTTACGTATCGTAATTTTGAGAATGTTTATGACTTGGATTTTATAAAATTTGGGTTTCAAGTTCCTGTTTTCATTTATACTTAAATGGTGTGTTTATTCATCACGATTTTGAGAATGCATATGACATGAACTCTTGTATTTCGGAACTGTGGTTGAACCCAAACTTACTAAGCAAGTTTTAGATGAAAACTAGTTTCTAAACATTTATTGATTTATAACTAGACTTGAAGGATTTCTTAAAGTATGTATTGATGGCAAAAGATTGAAAATGATTTGAAAATGTGTTTCTAACCATGTTTGGTTTTTAAACTCGAAATATGTGATTTTTATGAATGTTGGTGATTACCCTTAAGGCTACGAGAATGTGTTTCTGTAGCGCCACCTATAGTTGTCAGGGGATTCCGAGGATGAAAGGGGCCATGATCGGAGATCCAGGAACCTGAGCCTAGGTGAAGATGTGGATGGAAGATTGTCATATGGCTTAGAGCTTAGCTTAACTCATGGTGGGTGGCTCTATGTGCACATAGGAGCGGTATGTTGTTACCGTGGTAGGTGCAAAGTATGCGTGAGCTCTGTTTGGCCGCGTGTTTCCTTATGGATATAGATCAGGTGTGAGCTATTTCGGGCCGTGTATTTAGTATACTATCATGGTCGAATTGGATGGAGGTTGCTATTGTGGCGGGTACTAAATATGCGTGAGCTAGTTTTGGCCACATGATTCCTTGGTCATGTGCGAGCTATCTTTAGCCATATATTTAGTCGTCTTGCCATGGTTGATTGGGTACAGGTCTGCTGGCCTTACCTGTGGCTTATGGTAATATACGATTTTAACGTTGTAATTATTATTTCGTTATTGATGTTATATTTAAACAGTTTGAAGATATGTTTTATGAACTTTTACCTTTTAAAACTTACCATTCACTGAGTTTTAGCTCAGGTTTTCAATCTTTTCTCCCCTCCAGGTAGCGGTCAAGGACCAAGCATTGGTTGTGCTTTCCTTGTCATTGTGTGTAGTTTCTCATTCTTGTTGCATATATATAATTATGCGTAGTATTGTATTATTGGGTGATTAGAAAATGCGAGAATTATGATGAGAATTTGAGTTTGAAAGGTCTTTTATTAGATTGTAATTCTTTTGTAACTAGTTTGTAGTTGAATATAAATTCTGAATGAGATTTTGGAATTGTCTGGTTGAGTGTGTGGTGAGACACATCCGATGTTATTTAAGTTTGAAAAGCATAGAAGTGTGTTTTTCTTTAATTTTTCAGGTGTGGTTAATCTGTTTTTCAGGGGAGACTCTATCAATTTTTTTTAGAATTTTTGGAAAGCATTTTATCAATCTTACATTTTATCAATCTTACGTTTGAAAATGATTGTTTTAGGAGTAGATTCACACCACGATCTAGGTTAGAGGGAAAAACTTAGAACGAGGTGTAGCATTTAAGTATCTTAATTAATGAAATTAACAATTGGCTATCATCAAAAAATTCTCCCAAATTAATTAACTTCCAAAAAAAATGAGGTTGAAACCAATTCAACCATGATTGGGAAAAAATCCAAGATTTAAATCCTAAAAAATTAGCCAATTGAACCTTTAAAGAAATCGATCCAAAATTAAATTAACAAATTATTAATTTAATTACCTAAGCTTACCAAGGGTACTTAAGCTTTGTCAAAGGGACCAATCATAACTAAAATTGGAGAGTCATCGGCAGTAGAGTTATCTTAGTGAAGAAGATGAAGAATCTTTTTCTTTTTCCTTTTCTTTTCAACTTAATAATTTCAATGCTATTTATAAACCCCAAATAATAACAATAATATTTATTATTATTATTTCTTTTTTCTTTTAGTATATATATATTCCCATTATCTTTTCTCAATAAATTTCCTAAATCCATAAAATCTTAGGTATTTATAACAATTGATAATAAAAATAATACTTATTTATTATTATTATTATTCTCTCACCAAAATATAAAGGGAAACTTTTCTAAATATAACAAACTACTAAAATATTTACGACCCGTGTAACAAAGCCCATAAAGTTAACCATTTTTTAAATATTCTGGGCTTGCCCTTCCATCTTTTTCTCTTCTCTCTAATTTTTTATTGTCTTTCTCTTGTATTCTTCTTTTTTAGCTACGATTTCTTCCATTTTTTTTAGATTTGGATAACCAAATCTATTTCTTTCTATGTCTTTCTTGTTTTTTTTTCTCTTTTTTTAGGTACGTGCATGTATTTCTTCTTCTTTCTTCTTTTTCTTTCCTTTTTTTCAATTCACTGCATGTATTGTATCGTCTTTCTTCTTTTCTTTTTTTACATTGTTTAGATTAGGTAACCAAATCTAAATGATGGTGTATAAGAATGTTGAAAAAATTGGTAAGAAATTTAAATTAGGGTAACCAAAACTAAAAGATTGTGTATAAAGAATATTAAAAAAATATTTTATACCAAATTTTGAAAAAAAAATCATTTAGATTTAGAACCTCAAATCTAAACAATCGTGTAGCCAAATCTAAACGATCATGTAACCTAATTAATTAAACGATCGTGTAACCAAATTAAACGATAGAATTGAAAAAACAAATCTAAATGATCGTATACCAAACAATAGTCAAATCTAAACGATCGTGTATCAAATCGCGTTACCTAATATATTACGCGCATTGTTGGTGGGGCATTTTTGGTATTTTACACGATGGGCCTTTAGACTTTTTCCATTTTTGGAATTGTTCTATACAGTGTAAATACTTTGCCGCTTTTTTATATTTTTTAAAAGACCCCTATTATTTATCTTTCTTCAAAATAATTAATTATTTTCCACAATAATCAATTATTATTTATCATTTTCCAAAATAATTAATTATTTTCCACAATAATTAATTATTATTTATCATTCTTTAAAATAATTAATTATCTTCCACAATAATTAATTATTATTTATCTTTCTCCAAAATAATTATCCTTTTACAAATAATTATATTTTCCCAAACTATAATTATTTTTTTCTCCCTTAATAAATATCTTTTCTCCAAAATATAATTATCTTTTCTTTAAATAATTATATTTGAACAAATATTATTATCTTTTCCTTTCACATAATAATTATATATATATATATATATATATATATATATATATATATATATCCACATATACATATAATTATCAAATCTCCAACAAACTTTCCACTCTACAATTTTATTAAATAACATCCACAATTATTTAATTTAATTCAACTTCAACAACACTAAAAATTCACAACCTTACTTAATCCTCTTAACCTACCATTTAATCAAAATCTCAACAAACACCACATGCCAAAACCTCAAATTAATTAAATATTCATCCAACAAATATTTAATTAATTTCAATCCTCACAAAAATCAAATAATTCTCATTAAATGAATTCAAAATAATGTCTAATAAATTAAATCTAATTAAACAAAACTAAGATAGTTAACTCCAAAATTATCTTAATTTTGGGGGGGTTACACTTATTGTCGTTGTTTTCTTTATAAAAAGGTTTTGCCTTCAAAGTTTTCATCTCTTTTTCATGTTTATCTTATGTCATCTTTAAACAATAAAAAACATATGGTAAAAGTCAATCTTACTTTGATGTGAAGATACCTAGTCTTTTGAAGATTGAAAATCGAGTAGTTGAAGGCTTGATATGATCAAAGACAGAAGTTCTTTGCTTGATTTCCTTTGCATCATTAACTTCTTCAGAAGAGATGCATGGTTGTTGTTGACAACATGACATGCAATGTAACACCCAAAAAATTAAGGTAATTTTGAATTTAATTATCTAAATTGGTTTTGTTTATATTAGAATTGATTAAATATATATTTGACTATATATTTAATTAAGGAAAACTTTCATAAATATAATAAAACTGTAAACTATTTACGGCCCGTATAACAAGCCCATTAAGGCAAATTATTTTTTCAAAATTCCTTATGTGCCCTTACTCTTTTATAACGATCTTTCAAATATGATAGTTCTTCTTCTTCTCGATTTTTTGACGATCGTCGTTTCTGAGTTATTCATCTCGTCTTTTATATATCTTTCATCTTGATCATTCTTTGTCTGTTTCATAATTTTCGACAACATTCGCTCTCATATCCATCATCTTCGATAACATCATTTCTCTTCTTGTCATCTTGGACAATCAAGATCGTCTATATCGCTCTGTTAATATCGTCTTAGTGCTTTTGGTTTTAGTGAGTATTCTAAATATTGTTTTTTCTTTGAACTATTTAGTTTATTATAAAATTTCGTTTAGAATTATATATTTTGGCATCAAGATAGAATGTTTAAAATATGTAGGTATTACTGTAAGACATCCTGTATTTGATTTTGAAGATCGTTGAAGATTTTGATGATTGTTTACGTCAATATAAGAATTTACACTTCAGTATGAATGTCGTTTTTGTTTTTTGTTGTTTGTAAGAATTTAAAGTTTTTTTTTTTCGTTTTGAACTTTTAAAATCACTGTAGAATTGTGTATTTCATTATAAATATCGATAGTTTAAAGTTTTTCATGATAATTTTCATTGAATTACTTATTCATTTACCTCTATCAATATCATCATTTATCAATATACAGACGATCGTTTTGCTATATGAACACGATCACTCATCTTTATGCACACAAATTTTTTTAATATTTAATATGATCAATGTCTTTAAATGATCGTGTATCTAAGTCAATATGATGGTTTAAGCGATCAGTGTCTTTAAATGATCATTTAGTATAAGATGATTTAATTTATTTTATACGATTGTCTATTGTTGTTAAACGATCGTTTAATATTTATTAACTTCTTTGCACGATTTTTTATTTATTTTTTGCATTGTGTTTATTTTTATTGTTTAGTACATTTTATTATATTATTCTGTGATATATTTATCTAATTGTTCCTTTCACCATTAAATATTTAATTATATATTTTTTTTCAGATTAGAATGTCTATTCCTATTATTGTTTTTTATGGAGGTCAATGGAATGGCTACAATGTTTATGATAATTACTCAGTGTCCAGAATTTTGGTAGATATGCAAGTCAGCTTTAATTCTTTGGTTGCTTTGACATGTGAACAACTTGAATTGGATGAATCAGTAGAATTATCTGTTTTACTTAATTTTGGTAAAACCAATGTTCAAATGTGGTGCCAATAAAGAAAGACAATGATGTTGCTTGGTATTTAGCTTTTGCTAAAGATGCAACTAGTAGACATCCATTAGTTGCTCATGTAAGTGTTAATTTTTTGGGAATGTCTTCTTCATCTTGTAGTGTACGGGAGAATGTTGATATGTCACTGAATATAGGTTCTTCTTCTTCTGTTTCAAAATGATGAAGTTATAAGAGACATCTCTTATTATTCTGATTTGAAGGAAAAATGTTTATTTGAAAGTAAGGAAGTGCTTCCAAAGTGTTTTTGCATAATAGCAGTGAAGACCAACTTTCAATTTAGGACTACAATATCAAATTTGAGGTCTCTTTAATTTAGATGTTTGAAAGAAGGCTACAAATGGTATGTAAGGGCATCTCGTTATAAGAAGAGTGATTTGTGGATGCTACGAAAATACACTCCTAACCATGATTGTTCATTGGGTACTGCCCAAAGTTCTCACATGCAACCTTCTTCAACAGTAATTGATAATTGTTTCATAGATGATTTTAGATTCATGTCAACTTATCGTTCGATTTTTAAAGAGATTGTGCATAAGACTCATACAAATCTTGGAGTTAATATAAGTTACCAAAAAGTTTATAGAGCGAAAGAACATATGATAAAGATATTACATGGTGACATAGTTGAATCATATGCATTAATTCCAAGATTCTTTGATAAATTGGTTGAATCTAACCCAAGTATGATCAGTTTTCCATATCAAATTTAAATTCATTTGCAGATACATGCGAATAGACTAATATCACAGTCTATTTAGATAGACCAATATTAGCCTCTTTCATATTCTTTCTGTTCTTTTTTGTTTGTGCTGGTAGAAATGTGTTTGTAATTATTATAGGTACATGCACTGCTTTAGAAATAGATGATAGTGGTCATTTTAAGTTTTTCTTTATGGCTTTTGGTGCGTCAATTGAGGGGCGAAAATATTGTAGACCAATTATTTCTATTGATGGGACATTTTTGAAGTGTAAGTTTGGTGGCATCTTATTAATAGACTCATCACAAGTGGTAACAATCAAATATTCCCTCTTACTTTTGTCATTGTAGATTCTGAAAATGATGTATCATGGACATGATTTTTTTGAGAAGATACGAGGTAGTTTTTCAGAGCGGGCAAATTTAGTCATTGTTTCTGATACGCATCTTAGCATCCCTAAAGGAGTTTTAAGAGTGCTTCTTGATGTTAAGTATTGTGTGTGCACAAAAAATCTTTTTAAGTAACTTGAAACTCCATTTTAAGGATCCACTACTTGATATATATTTCTTTAGTTGTGCTTATGCTGTTGATGAATTTGAGTACCATATGAGATGGATGGAGTCCGTTTGTCCAAATATCAAAGATTATCTTAGTAGTGTTGGTTTTGAGAAGTGGTCTCGAGCATATTCATGTAGACAAAGGTATAGAATGATGACATCAAATTGTGCAGAAAGTGTAAGTTCAGTGTTTAAAGATCTTAGAGAACTACCTGTGGCTACGATGCTTAGTTCAATTAGGGATGTATTGCAAAAGTTGTTTTATGAACGAAGTAAAGCTGCTTCTACACTGAAGAGTCGTTTGACTTCTTGGGCTAAGAACCATCTGCATTTAGAACATGAAAAGTCGAGAAGATTATTGGTAAGATTTTTTTTAACTCGAATAGTTAGAGATAGATCACAATTTATCTGTTCCTGTCTCAGATAGGCACAAATAGGTTGATATCTATATATATCTAATGTATATAGAGATTGAAATCTACTTGTTATTATTTTGTTAATTGTCCTTATTTGTCTTATGTATTAGGTTGATCCAATTAGTACGATTGAATACCAAGTAACGGATGAAAATCAACGGTTTATTGTAAAGTTAAACGTGGGATGTTGTAGTTGCCGAGTATGGGATGTTGAAGAAATTCCTTGTGTGCACGCTTTTGCTGTTCTACAAATGCTTAATTTAGACACATGTTCTTATGTATCTGAATTTTATTATAGAGAAACACTATCGGCAACATACAGTGGTTGTATTCATCCTGTTAGATCTCATTTTGATTGGAGAGTTGTAGATTCTGTCATGAAAATATTACTTCTAGTCTTTAAACGGTAAGCTGGAAGACCAAGAAAATAAAGAATTTCATCTATTGGTGAATTTAGTAGTTCAACCAGATGTTCCAATTATAATCATAAAGGACATAATAGTAGGACTTGTAAGTAAGGTTTGAACTATTGGGTTTTATGTCCTAAAACTCGTAGATAGTAAATATAATCAATTGACTGTTATTAATAAATATTAATAAAGTGTTTTATTATTATAATTTCAATAAGTGTTATTGATTATATTATTAGTTTTGTCTTAATAACCTAAATCTAATAAACTAACATCCTAAGTTGTTTGATGAGTCTTGAATAGTATGTAGAGACATACGGGATCAATGTTCAAGATCAGCTTAAAGGGTCTATAATATAGGGTTAAGGTTGGGTACCTTATCCTGTTAACACAATGGATACGACTCGCTTTGTATTTGATACAAACACATTGATCCAATGCGTTCATTTATGCGACATGCGAGTGAGGGTATCCTATGCAATGAGTTTGCATAAGATTGGACCACGAAATAGTAATCACTAGATATTACTCTGTTAATTAGTTGGATTTCTATTTCATTAGGATGACCTAGGTGACTTAGTCTTAATCTTGAGTGTATTATGAACTCCTGTTTGCAAGGGATTGTCCTTTGATTTGTACGGGTGAGAGTGGCCAAATTTTTTACTCAATATGCTTATCATTTTGGGGACAAGATCGAGTGAGGGAGCTGGGAACATAATCACACAAGATGGAATTCACTCTTTCCCACCTTTAGGGTAAGTAGATAAGTGTTCCCTTAAATGGTGTTTCTGGGACTTGAACAAAGGGCCCTACCCTCTCTATGGCACGAGAGAGATTTCTGTTTATGGTTGGACTATAAACAGATTGTTCATTAGAGGAGCACTAGTATTTAAGGACTAGAAGTAACCCAGGGTAAAACGATAATTTGACCCAACTGGTGTTACGAAAACTTGTGAAGGACTAACATACTAGTATTGGTCTATATCCGTGGACATAGAAATATATCAACAGTGAGAAGAGTTCAGCTGTGAGTCTTTAGTGGAGTGTACACACAGTTAACGAATATTGATTAATATGGTTAATGAGTTTAGCTAATTAATCTCATATTGTTGTAGCTTCTGATCTGGAGGTCCATTAGGTCCCCTTCCTAGCTCATAAAGAGTAATGAGATTTATTTATATTGGTTGTAATTTGAAATTTTCAAATTTACTTTGGGAATTAATATAATATATATTGATACATTATAATATAAAGTTTATATTTTAATTAGACTTTATTATATAAATTTAATTTTGGATATGATTCAACAATTAAATTACGAGAGAATAAAATATTTGAATGAGTTCAAATATTAGTTTAATGTGAATTAGATTCATATTAAAACTATCGTTTAAAATTTAATGTGTATATGATACATATTAAAACTATAGGTTATGAGAGAAATTTATATTTGAATATGATTCAAATTTTGGATTAAATTAAATACAAGATATTTAATTTAGAAATTAATTAATTGAAGAATTAATTAATATTTTAGTTTAATTTGATTTAATTAAATTAATTAAATTAAACTATAGGTAATGCGAGAGATATTCATTTAAATATGATTTAAATGAAATATTAATTAAATATGATTTAATTAATGAATTATTTTAATATATATTTATTTAATATTTATTTATTAAATTAATAGGGAACGTGGGTGGTTTTCCCACATTCCCATGTATTCTCTCAACTTCCCACTTCTTTCGCTTGAAGAAGAGGGAATTTTTGTGTAACAAAAATTTTTTAGGGGTGAGTTCTACGAAGACTGAGTTGCTCTTCCTTCTCTTTAAAAAACATTTCTCTGTAAAAAAAATTTCCTCAATCGAATTTGGTTCCCACAAACCATCTCAATCAGAATATAGAAAGGTTTCCAAGTGGTGGTGCCCCAAGTTGGTATTTGGTAAATTCAAAGTCGTCAACGAGAGTAAGTTCTTCTTCTCTGTATTTTCTTCAAAGCATGTTTAACCATAAAAAAATAGTTTTGTAATTTTTGCCAATGTATTGGTATTTTTTAAGGTTCTAATTAAAATTGGGTATCTGTAATTCTTCCGCTGTAAAGGGCTTTTATCCCTTCATGAACAATTAATGAAAATGTGTAATCTCTTTCTTTCATTATTATGTATATACGTTTGATATTGAACTTGATGGAGATTTAATATCGTTTAGACATTAGTGTGATACATATAAATGATCGATTAATATTATATTCACATGTATTAAGAAGATCATTTAGACTTTACTAAATGATCATGTGATTTGCATCCTTTGATCGTTTATGCTTGCTACTTGTACGTTTATGTATAGTTTAGGAAATCAGTTTGACTTAAGTATGTGGTCGTCTATGATGTCTTACATGATCGTTGAGATTAATTGGAAAATTCGTGATCGTTTAGACATTAGTGTGGTATATATAAACGATCGCTTAAAGATATATGCACGATCTTTTACATTTCTCTATACGAATGTTTTTATATCTTTATACAATTATTTTCTGATATCAATCTAAACGAATACAAACATTCAGTAAAAAGTGAATTAAAATTAAAAAGTAAAAATTGTACATGTACATGAACCAAATATACATTTAATTTACCAATAGAATTTATTTGCCTAAAGTTCTATTACATACTATTGTCTAAATAGTTTCATGTTATCCATAGTTAGACAATCACGGTCTGCATTTGTTATAAGGCCTTTTTGTAATATGGTATTTGGTCTTACTACTGGCCAAGGGCCATATGTTAAACGTTTTGAATGCTCATATATTTCAATTGCAATTGCCAGTGAGGGGATGCATAGTGTAGGTATTTCAAGAGTTGTATCAACAAGTTTTTTTAACATGTTTTGGCATTGAGTCAAACACATAGATCTTACATTTTTTCATATCAGCTGCAACAGCCTACTAGTGTTCTTTTATGTTGATGCAGCCAATCACATAGTTGACATCTCCCCACTCTTCTTTATCTTGGATATCACCAATAGCTGAATTAAAATAGTAATCTAAATCAGGTTCTGTCCATAGTGCTAAGTGTGTTGTTGTGTCTGTCCATTTAACTTCCTTATTGTCTGTTGTCAGCACATGATTATCAAAAACTCGTTGCCTAACTATGCAATGTTCTTTATTGATTTCAACCTTGAAGAACCAATAAAAAAATTTAGTCAAAATATAATTATGCAGTTTAGCTTCTATACAAAAAAATATATATATATTAAAGAATAACAATTTACCATAAATCAAGTACTCTAAAAGTATATTTGTAAATATGCTTGATATGCAACCTTTTTTTCTGCAAGTGGTACAATAACAAATCCATGGTCTGTAAAAAAAATCAAATGATCGTTTAGTGAATAGAAGTGATAGTTTATCAAAATTCAACCCATCGTTTAGCAAATACAAGTGATCGTTTACAACATCCCTTACTAAGTGATCATGTATTATATATAAACGATCACTTAGTTAGATAAAGTATATTATACTCGATCTTGTAGTTTTATATATAAAATGAAATTTGGAAAGAGTACTTATGTCTCCTAGTATCCATGTGTTTTCTTCAAGCTTTTTGAAGAAAAATCCTTCTTTCTGGTTGTGAACACTACTATCTTCTTTTCATTAGTTGTTTTTCTAAATCTCTTTCAAGATAAGTATGCCTTCCACAATTTTGGATCACTAGCCACACAGGATCATAACTATCTACATCTCGCGATTTGACATCTGGGACAGGTATTGTAGGTTGTAATATGACCTCAGTAGATGTTGTGGATGGATTAATTTGTTGATCAGACACTTTTTTATTTGCTATTTTATGTAGCTTCCTTCTTTTTATTGGTTTTTGTTGTTCATTCATTTCTTATAATGGACAATGTTAAATAAGAAAAAAAAATAATAATTGATGTAAAGTACTTCAAAGTTCTTATATATACATACCAATATAGATTTTAAATCAATTGTAGAACTTTGTTTCTCAGTTACTGGTTCATTTTCAACCGAAGTAACTGCTTCATCATTTTTTTAATCTCAACTGTTGTTTTGGTCTTTCTTGTAATGTATGATATTAGACAAGAAACAAACTCTTAATTTAAAGGACTACACAAATGTTGTGTATACATACCCCTTAAGATTCTAAATCAATTGCATAACTTTGTTTGTCAGTTACTGGTTCATTTTCTTTTTGTATGTCATCCAAAGTAACTGCTTTATCATTTTTTTTTGTATTTCCTACAATGTATAATATTAGATAAGAAATAAACCCTTAATTAAAATAACTACACAGTTGTTGTGTATACATACCAATTGAGATTCTATTTTTTCAACTGAAGTAGATTGCTGCACGTTGCCAATTGTTAGACTTTGTTCCTCAGTTACTTGTTCGTTTTCTTTTTATATCTCAACCAAAGTAACTGCTTGATCAGTGTTTTTGTATTTCCTACAATGCATAATATTAGATAAGAAACAAACTCTCAATTCAAAGGATTCCATAGTTGTGTATACATATCAGTTGACATTCTTCATTTACAATTGAAATTGATGGTGGCACTTCCTGAATGTTTAAAATTTGTTCCAATGGAGCTAATGCAAGATCTTTGAGAGTACTTGATGGTAGTATCTCACAAAGTGAAAGTTGTTGGTTTATAAGTGGAAAAGTAGTAATCATTTCTGGCTAGTGTTTTTCTTTCTGACTTTTAGCATTCATATTATCTGATATATTGCTTATATTAATAGCAAGTTTGCATCACTGCCGTATATGCTAATATCACTATCTAATTTCTCTTGATTTTTAGGTGATGTTCTTTTTTGTTTCCTAAACAAAATGAGAAAAAAATACAACTGTTACTTATTTATATTGATGAAAATTCTAAATCAGTAAATAATGAATAAAATGTTAACCTTTGAGTTTCCACGGTGAGTTCTTGAATATTTTGTTCTTCAACATATGGTTGCTCATTGCTGATCATATCTTCTTTATTCTAATGATCATTATTTTTGTTCATATTGTTGAGATTAAAATCATCATGAAGATCATCTTGGAAGTGATCAGTATCATCATTCCGTTGATTCTGATTCTGATTCTAATAAATAAATAAAAATTAAAAAAATGATTTCTAAATGATCGTGTATACCAAAGCAAACAATGATGTATCCTATCTAAACGATCGTGTAATTATGATAAGCAATCGTTAAAATGTGATAGGTGATAAGTTAAGCGATTGTTTATTTAAACAACTAATAAACGAAATACTTTCTAAAACTAAAATTTTAAAAATGAAAATAAAATTAAACGATCATGTATACGAAAGCAAATGATTAGGCATCCTATCTAAATGATCGTGTAACTGTGATAAGCGATCGTTGAAATGTGATAGGTAATCAGATATTTCAATTAAACGATTGTTTATTTAAACAACCAATAAACGAAATACTTTCTTAAACCAAAGTTTACATGGACCAATCTCTCCAGCATGTGCTTCATTTCAAACAGCTTTCTAATGGCATCATCCATCCTATAGACTATAGAACTTAACGTGGATAAATCCTTACGAACTTCATGATGTAATTTCTTAGTTTCTTGTAGGATTTCGAATGACTTTGTTTCGGTTTGTCATTGGATCTAGAACGTTTCTTGTTGGTTATTGGATGTGTTTCAGATTGGTCAACCACTATTTGTCTTTCTTTTCTTCGTGGTGATGGTTGCACAGCAGAATTAAACCCACTAACATTTTGATTGTATTGAAGCAGTGGAGATGAGGTTGATCGCAAGTTATTCAAGTCATTGTGATCCAATGATTGATTGTTCATAGTATCAGCAAGAGTATTGGTATCATTGCTGTTAATATCTAGCATGTATTCATCTTCCTCAATTTTCGTGTTATTATTCCCTCGAATTCGACTCTCCATGAAAGCTTTCTCTTGGGTCGATAGCTTCAGTTTAGGTTGAACAATAGTCTGCAATGTGATAACCAAAGAATTGTTAATATATTGTATATCAAACTAAGCTAGTAAACGATCGTGTATAAAATGATACAAGATCGATCACGTTTAAAATGTAAACGATTGTGTAAGTTTTTTAAATGATCGCTGACAACTTTTACTTACATTTTTGTTGTCGAATATGTTTTTCTACAACATTTTGTACGATGGAACTTATGTACAATTCCACCTTAATATTCTAGGGATTGATCTTTTATTGTTTTCTGTGGCTAGGTGCTCACTTGCAGTTGAGAGTGTTTCATTAGCCCACATCTAAAACAGTCAAACAAATATGTTAATCTTTGATGTTTAGTTTGTATTTAACTAAAGTGTAGAAACAAATTAAAATCACTGAAAAAGAAAGTACGTAGCCTTTGACGTTGTAGTATGCCACTACTTTTGAACTTCTTGCATTCTTTAACTCATATGCTTCTTTTTTTCCTTGTAGAATTGTTTTCAAGCTGCTTCAGCAAACGAGTGTAGAAGAAAGTTGTTGACCAATCAAAGTTCTTAAAAATTTCTTCATTGACTACTATTCCCAAAACATCTATATCAATTTGCATTTTTTTATCCTTCCTAACCATGACAATTTCAATAAAAATGGCTAAGGCAACCTTTACAACATAATCATCCTTCGTAAAGTCAAAATTTTTTAAAATTTCCTCAACTTCTAAGCACGTTATTATTTTTTTCTTTTATGATCCGAATATGAGGCTTTGTAGGTGCTTATTGTCATAATTTTTATCCAATGTTACATTGGTTGGCCACAACCTGGTTATGATGTTGAATTCATTTTGAGTGAAATGGACATTTTTCCCCAAAACAGAAAAATAGAATCCATTTGTGTTGGCTTCTTCAAGTATCTGCCTCAGTAAGAAATGATGGATTAACTGGTCGTTGAAGACCATGTTAACATTCAGTAATTGACCAAATTTTTTTTTTGTGGAACATCTGGATGTTCCTTGGTCAGTTTATCCTTAATAAGATTGTCAATCTTGTGCATTTGACATGAGATAGTGACAGGAAAGTATTTCTCGCTCGGTACAGCCATCCTAAAAGTAATGATCATAATATATTTTCGTTATGTATACAATCGTTTATGAAACACTAAACCTTAAACCCTAAAATTAATATGTAAGCACTAAACATCGTTTAGACTATATAATGTATCGTTCAATCCAATATACACGATCATCTAGTTTAGGTTAAAGTATTGTTTACTTGATGTAACAGATCGTTTAATCCAAATAGAAAGACGTTCGTAGTACAATTAATCGACAAGGAATGATACATTAAAACATTTAACAATCTCTAGAATAAAAGTTTAAATGAATCTGAAACGCTTGAGAATAAGAATTTAATAATAGAATGATAGTGTTCAAGACAGAAGTGGAAACGTTTGAAATATAAAGAAGACGAAAATTTAGAGTTATACTGAAACATACCTTTTGACGTTGAAGAGAAAAATGGACGTTTGAGAGAAAAGGAGTAATGAAATAGGAAATCTTTCAGACGAAAGCTAAGTGATCAGTGCGTTTGTATATTGTGAAGTGACGGAAAACGAAGAAGGGGCAATATTGTAAATTCGAGTGCTTTTTTAAAATGTCAAATCGCATTCATTAACATGCCAGCGTGTATTTTTAAACTACATGTGTAAACGATCATTTACTCTTACTGTTTAATATATATATAAACGATCGTGTAATTAAGTCGAAACGATCTTTTAAAAGATGTAAATGATCCCATTGTTCTATGTAAACGATACACTCAAAATGATCGTCAGGTAAGATCTCCCAATAATATCAAAATGATCATACTGATTAATCTACGCGATTGTTTATTTAAGTCAAAATGATATTTGAATACATGTAAAAGATTAACATTAGACCCTCAATCGATAATGTTAGTTACTTTAAAGCATCGTTTAAAACATATAAGCAATAATGCTAATTCTTTTAAATGATCGTTTTACAACACGAAAGCGATAATGTTGCACAAGTTAAACAAGTATAAAACGGAGAAATTCTAAAAAACTCTTGTACATTATTTTCACAAAGCTTTGTAAGCTTGCATTCACTGTAATAAACATTTAGCATTCATTCCCTTTTTTAGAAATTGAAAAGCTTCAAAAAGAAGGTCTTTACACTTAAGAAGTCTTCACACTCAACAAGTCTTTTCACATTAAATATGTAAACCCGATATTTTATTGGTTTAATTTCTTTAAATGTGTAAAGAAAAAAAAAGAAAAAGAAAATGGAAATTAAGTGTATATATATATATATATATATATATATATATATATATATATATATATATATATTAAATAGTTTTATTAAATAAAGTAAAGAAAAGAAAGAAAAGAAAGGATAAAAAGAAGAAAAGGAGAAGAAAATTTCATTTTTTCTTTTCTTCTTCTTCTTCTTCTCTTCCCTTCACCGCCAAGATTTTGAAGACATCCAAGTTCCATTTTTTTTTCTTTTTTTTTCCTTCTTCAATTTGCAGAAAACTTCTAAGAGAGAGTTTGGAAGAAGAAGAGAAATTTTACTAGAATTTTTAGGTTGAAGAAAAGGAGGAGAACTCAAGCAAAGTGTATCAATGGCTGAATTTTAGTTCATTCTGCACATCACTGGTTTTTAATTCGGTTTGAACTCTTCAAAAGGAATTAAGAGGTGAGCTTTACATTTACTGAAAGTTAACTCATTTTTAAACAAACTTTATGAAGAACGTTGGAGCAAATTCGGATATTCATTTGGTGCTTTTTGATGAAGAAACTAGGGCAGTTGGTTTTCACTCGAAATCAGGAGGTCTCTGGTTTTTCTTGTATTTCAGAGTGTATCGGTGGAGTTAGAATCTCTATTTGGTATGGTTGGAAAGCTTATGCAATTTACTACAACTTTCATGAAGAAATTGTAAACCAAAAACGACTAAAAGTCAGTTAAATTGTAGGGACAAGTTAAAGAGGTCGTGTGCGCGTGATTCTGGAAGTGGTTCTGTTTTGAGGGTTATATGTGTTTATGCACGGGGAATCAGATTTATATGTCTTCAGGTAGTTTTAGAGGATCTCAAAATGAAGATTTTGATATAAAGAACACTCATTTTGGTTAAGTATTGAGAAAGTTATAGTCCTTTGAAGTTTATGTTAGAAATCTGGAAATTTTAGAGAATTGTTGAAATAGGATTTTATTTCTTAAGCTTTGTTTTCGTGAGCGTCATCTTTGGTGCGACATGTTATGTATATCTTTAGGAAACCAGAATGTTTAGAGTTTTAATACCCGGTTGGGTTGTTGGCAGGCCGAGAAGAATTAAACCGAGCTTATAGACCAAGGATCTAGCCCAAGACTGTGAGTGACAAAACCAACTTTGAAATATTTTCCATAATTGTTATTATGATTGAATGCGATAAATGTTTATTTACGAAGCCATGAAAAGTATTTGAATTTCATGACTATTTTCAAGTATACATTTGGAGACTAGATTTCTTAAAGAAATTTATGCTAGCACGTAGATATTAAATATTTGGAAAGTATTTAAACCACAATATTTTAAGCAAAGCATGAATTAGTATGAAGTTTTGTTTTAAGAACTACAATTTTCCACGAAAGAGCTGAGTAAAGTTCGAGCTTTGTGTAAAATATATAAGCAGGCATGTTTTAATATTTAAAGATGATTTATGAAATTTTCATTAACTACATGACTGAGATCTTGAGCCTGAGGCTAGAGATTACCGTGTGCACACTGGTTAGATTCCGTTGTTGACGTTGAGTGTACTCCGTAACAACGATGCTGTCGTGAGTGCTGGGCGGGCCCCACTACATCGTAGTGCTTGTAAACGTTGTTGTACTAGGTGTACCCTACACAACGTAGATTCGTCATGTTAGTTAAAATGCTTCGATATACTTGATATGCTTTGCTAGATTTCAATGATGAACATGCTGAGTATTTAAGGAAACTATTCTTACTACTACACATTTACATTTGCGACTTATATAAACAGATTTATATGTGTAAAGTTTTCACGTGCTCTTATCTTTAAATTCATAGTTTTAAACTGAGTCACTCACTGAGCTTCATAGCTCACTCTTTCCAAAATGTTTTACCCATTTTCCAGGTAGAGATCGACTTCCCGGTGCCTGATAGACTACCTTAGTCTGCGGAAGCTTCATTATCGATTGCCAGTACGTGTTTTGAGTTGGGCATAGAGTCTGTTGTGTTGTGGTGTATATACACCCTTGTATGTTATAGATACTCCACAATTTGTATAAGCTTTAGGAGCTGTAGTTGTGTAAATTTTGTTGGTTATATTTTGATTAAGGTGTCTTTAGGTTTACTCGTGAAATCGGTAAATTTTGAGGTACACTTCATGTATGTGTTTGACTAGCTGTGTTTGACTAGCCTAGGATCCGCTGTGTTTTGTGGCATGTACAATAGTTTATATACTAGATTGGCAAGTTCATCACATGAAAGTTTTAAGCAGAGTCGACAGATACAGGTACAGAAAAGCGTTGTTCGTCGGCTTCACGCCATCTTTCGGTCTAAGGTAGCAGGTAGTCCGGGAGGGGGGTGTGACAAAATATTTGAAAATTTGATTCACGATATCTAAGATTACTAGAATCTGTCACTTATGGCACACTAGCATATCCTAGCATACACTAGTTGCCTCAATGGCTACTACTTCTTCTTTTTATAGGTGTTTCTTCTTCTTCTTCCCCTTCATGAGCTAAATAGCACATTTTCTAAAATTCCCTACTTTTAACTTGGATGGGACGATGCTTTGGAATCTAGGAAAGTTGATAAGAGCATATACCATAGTCTTTTGTAGACATTTTTTAAAGCAACTTGCACGTCTTTTCCTTTTTCTTCTTGATTTTATCCTTCTTTATGCAAATAGCACCATCTTGAATTGCAACATTTAGACTTTATTTTCTCAGAATGAAGAGAGGTTTGAGAGAAAAATGTTCGAGACGAAAAGTTTAGAAATCCTAAATGTAATGGTATGTGAGAAGAGTTTTAAAAGAAGATGAAAAGACGAAAAAGGAAGAGTTATTTTGTGATAATAAATGCGAATTGATTGTTTTTAACATGCTTATTGACCATTATTAGCCACAAAGCCTTAACTCAAAGATGCTTTCCACGTGGCGCTACTCTCTAGTAGAAATACCTACACGATCGTGCTAATAAAGGTAAACGATCCTGTTATATGCTTTACATGGTTGTAATCAATGTTAAATGATCGTGTAGTTACGTAATCGTACAACACATGTATTTATCCTTTTGACAAACCCTAAATTTTTCAACATGGCTAATTATCCTTTTCCACCCATAAACACGCGTATTTACCCTTTTCACAAATTTTTCACAAAATGTTAAACGACCGTTCACTAGAAGAAATCTGGCCTTTAATGTCGGTTAAAAAAATGAACACGAATCTTTAATGTCGGTTTTTAAAATGCGGATCTTTAATGTCGGTTTTAAACCGACATCAAAGATGAAGCTTTAATGTCGGTTTAAAACCGACATTAAAGATCCACATTTTAAAAATCGACATTAAAGGTATATTTTAAAAACCGACATTAACGTTAATTACATAAACTGAATAATTTCACAAATCGAATAATAAGATAAACATTATATCTTAAATCCTAAATGATTGTTTTACTTGATGATTGTATGTGTTATACAATCGTGTACTTAGAAATGTTATTGGGTATGTTTAAATGATCTTGTTATTATACATAAACTATAAAAGATTATGTTTTTAATGATAAATGATCTCATAGTACTTCACAAACAATCGTTTATGTTATCAAAATATTTGATAATAAACCCAAACGATCTTCAATCTATAAACAATAAGGTTGTTGTATATAAACGATCTTGTAGAGTTGTATAAATGAAAGTTTCTATTTACAGAATGTTCACATAATGTTTTTTGAAGATATAAACGATAAAGTTAATTATTTTAAGCGATCGTTCCAACATTCAAGCAATAATGTTAATTATTTTAAATGATCGTTCGACAATATCTAATCGATAACGTCAATTATATTAAACGATCGTTCTACAACATCTCAGCGATGATAATATAAAATTTAAACAATCTCGAAGTGAATCCAAAACGATTAAATGTAAAAGTTTAAGAAGTAGAAACTAGAGAAGTTTTGAAAAGTTCTTATACATTGATGGTAAACGTTATTACATGTAAATGTTATCTTCCTTCCTCAAACTAACTTTCCATTATATGTAAATGTTACAGAACATGTAAAGTGGACATTTATAAAATGTAAATATTAAACCAGAATGTGTTTATAATTTTCACCATCCAAAAATCGTACAACTATTTGATTAAAGAACACCGGAGTTTTGGACCTCTTGTCTACCAGTTTTGCAATGAATCTTTTGGTGGAATTTGTGTCCTAAAATTCGTACTTTGTTATTTGATTCAATATAATTTATTATTGAATGCTATAATCATAAAACCAATAAATTAAGGTCCCGAGGCTATTTACTAGTTTGTCATATATACTTGAACTTTATGTAGAGACATAAACATGGATTAAGTTCAAGTTAATAGCCCAAATGGTCTATAGTGTATGAATAAGGTTAGGCGTCTTATTCTCGATAAACATTATGGATGTGGCCCGCTTCGTAGTTAGTACAAACGATGTAATCCTAAATCGTTCATGTAGAGAAATGGGAGTGAGGGCGTCCTATGTAAATGGTTTGCATAAGACTGGAACCACGAAATAGTCACTTTTAGTTATAACACCGTAAACTGTAAACTGACTATTTCATTTATGATGACTTATGTATATTGATCTTAATCCTGAGCTAACTATGAACTTCTGTTCATTCGGTAGTATCCTTCGATTTGTATAGGTGAGACAGCTCAACATCGCTGGCACAATAAGCCTTCCATTTCAGGGGTAAGATCGAGTGGATAGCTAGGGACATAGGGTGCAAGATGGAATTCACTCCTACTCACTTCTGAGATAGTAGATAGGTTGTTCCCTTAAGGACTGAATTCATGTCTTGAACAAGGGGCCTCACCTTCTCATTGGTTCGAGAAGGATTCAGGTTTATAAGTTGAACCTTAAACCAATTGTTCAATAGTGGGTCTTAAGGAACAAGATGTAGTCTCGGGGGTAAAACGATATTTTGACCCAACCGAGATTACGAACAACCTATGAAGGATCGACTTACTCATCATCGTTATATCAGGTGGACAGAAATATATCTATAGTGAGAGGAGTGCAACTAAAAGTCTTTAGTGGAATGACTCTTTAGTTAACGAATGTTGATTAACTTTGGTCTAAAAGATTTTAGCCAATTAATCTCGAATCGTTGGAGCCCATGATCTATAGGTCCATTAGGTTCTCCTACTAGCACATAGGGATTCAACTAAGAACAAGTATGTCGAAGTAATTCGAATTGTTCGCATTAAGAAAAGAGAGAGAAACTGACAAATATATTAGATAGAAGTCGGTAGATATAAACTTTAAGCTTTATGTTTAAATATGATTTAAATAAATATGAATATAGATTCATATTTAAAAGCTTGAAAAGTTTAGAAACGGTCAAAGTTGTAAAAGTCAACATGTTGACTTTTAACTTTGAACTTTGACCGGATTTATATTCAAATATGATTTGAATTTTAGAAAAATGAATACGGATTCATACTCAGGAGATTAGAATTAGTCAAAACGGGAAAATTAGTAAAAAGTCAAAAAGTTGACTTTTGACTAAGAAAAGTCAAAGTCAATTTGACTTTGACTTAAGTTGGTCAAATGATCAAAATGTCCCTTTGACTAATTACTTTATTAATTAACGGTCAATGGGAAATGTGGCAGATTATTTTGAATTTGAAGCCACTAATTTCAATAAAGAGTTAATGAATTGATTAGGTGTTGATAAGATATGAAATAATTTACATGCAATTTGCATGTAAGTTTCATATAAAACTTCTTATTATTGAATGAGAAAAAGAATGAGGTTTTCTCTGAAAAATACCTAAACAATTCAGTCCCCATCTCTTTCTAAAATTCTCTTTGCATAACCTAGTCCCACAACTTCGTTCTTGATCCTGAGCATAGTAGGTCAGCTTGGTGGTTGTCCTTGTTCGTGATATTCAGGCAAAGAAGCGTTGGATTAAAGAAGAAGTTCAGAACTACAAAGGTAAGAACATCGTTTACCTTTTGGCTTTTCGTTTAAGTCCATCACATAGTAGATGCATGTTAACTTCTAAATCGTTTAGATGCATATAGAGTAAAGCATGATCCTTTAAATTCCACTGTTGCATGTCTCTAGTGCTTTATTGTTTTTTCCATCATCTTGACCATGCTAAAATTGTCCAACCAATTTGTTCAAAAATATCGGAGTTCGTTGAGCACTTGTCTACAAGTTCTGAAATGACCTTTGTAGATTGAAGCCGAGATCTGTTATGAAGCCAACTTTGCATTTCTCCTGGCAGGATCTAGAAATTTTAGAATGTAGGAATTATATAAGAGATTTCCATAGTCTTTTCAAAACAATTTCGGAATCACCATCACAGTTTGGGTGAATAAAAGGATGCCAATTTTACGAAACATGTAAAACTATACATGCTTTACATGTAAATGTTATGTGCTTTGTACCGAAGCTCCAGAGTCGGCTAAACTTGACATGTAAGAGCTTGCCATATTTATGAAAATATCTTCGAAATCACCATCACGGTTTTTAGACAGCCGAAGATAAAGGAGAAGCAGATTCTCTCATAAAGGAAGTTAATAAGAGCATACCATAGTCTTTTATGGAGATTCATAACTTGCATGTTTTTTCCTTTTTCTTTTGGACCTTATTGTTCTTTGTCGAAACAGCACCATAAATCTCAGCATTTTGAACTTCATTTTGTGAGAACAACAAAAATTTTGAGATTAAAAGTTTGAGAGGAAAATTTTATCGAAAAGTTTGAAAACCCTAAAATATAATGGTTTGTGAGAAGGGATTTTAAAGGAAGATGAAGAGACGAAAAAGGAAGAGATTTTTTTTTTTTTTTTTGCGTTGTACTCGCTAACAGGTTAATAAATACGTATTTACCTTTTTCACCCACAAATCCTAAACTCTACACATATACGCCACGTGGCCTTAATTCTTTTAATTTTATAACTGAAATCTCTCTCACTAACTACACGATACGGGTAAACGATCGATCAACCTCATACAATAATCTAGATTTGACTGTAATCCAAGCGATATCTGATATGAATGTAAATGATCTTGTTGCTAAGCCTACCCAATCCTTCTACTAAATCGAAACGATCAAGTATTATATGTTAAACAATTGTGTAGTCAAATCAAAGGATGTTTATGAATGTTTAAAAATCTTATCATTGCTTATGAACTATAAACGATCATTTAGTGTTGTATAAACGATTTTTTATATAAGTAAACGATTTTCATAATAAGATTCAAACGATTTTCAAACAAAATGTAAAGTGTAACGACTCAACTCCTTATATTGAGCCGAAGTTATTACTAAATGTAAATAACATAATTAAAGTTATAAAGTTTGACTAAAATGAATAAAACCTCAGAATTTTATTTATAAAACCCAAATCAGGGTAATGTGCGAAATGTAAACAAATATTAAAATCCTACTCGGACCCTATCTACTTTTAAAGAAATGAAATAGTAAATAAATAAAAATAAAAACTCAAGTACTAAATATTTAAACGTGGTGTAAAGCGGAAGCAGAAATCCCTATGGCTCGCCTCGGTCACTTCTGGTCGTTCGCCAACTTGTCCTTGCCCTTACCCCGGCCTCTACCTGAAAATGTGACATGGAAAGAGTGAGTATAAAATACTCAGTAAGGGACCCACTACTAGTCCCACTAGGTGCCTGTTAACTTCCTATTAGAGTCCTGAAAATGGTACCCAATAACTGGCACGTTCCCGAACACGTGCAACATGTGCTCCCATAGGAACGGAAATCTGGTCTTTGGTGTCCCGAGGGAGCACCTAGGACATACTGGTCTGTAGCAAACCCGGAGGAAACACTAAGACAATCGGGCTGCGAGGATCCCGTCGAATCACTCGAATCATATCTATATCCATGCTAGACTGGCAGTTCCGTCGGACTACGCAGTCCTAAATAGGTGGTGATCCCGAAGGACACCCATGCAGGTACGACTCTAATAAGCTAACAGGTACCCTAACCATAGTATACATATACATAACATCATCATGTAATCATATCAGTCTAATCATCATATCACATTTTATCACAATGTCCAAACATAAAGCCATAACCAGCCATCATCACATTAAACCATGTTATCATATCAACTCACGTCATCAGTCACATCATGCCCTCATTAATTATCATATTGTTATGCATTCTAGTCCTCAAGTGCATAACTAGGAATGCATGCGGTCTCATGATTCTAGTCGTAGAGCTAGTAGTAGAAATCTTTTACCTGAAGATTCGCTCGACGAGTCCTAACAGCAAGAGAAATGCGCTTTCCAAGCAGCGAGGTCCTAAATGTATAATAACGCCAAATTTCATAATTAACTCACCAAACAACCCAAGACCCAAAAATGTAGTTGAGATGACTTACCCTAGGTCGAGGTTGCAACGCTTGAGCCCTTACTGAAGAAATCCAACGCTCCAAAGTCAATTGGTCCAAGATGTTCCTTAAGAGAAATAATTTAATTTAGTTCAAATTAAATTATTTAGGTTAAAATTCAAGTCTTGGCTGGGTATGCTAAAAACCCATTTGACTTACCAAAATAGGTGCAAAGGACCGGAAAAAGCTAGGTGGTTTAAAAGGGGTTTGGCGGCTCGGCTGGAAAAGCAGGGATCGACTCGGCTTGGGCAGAAGGCACGACTCATTCTTGGGCAGAAGGCACGGCTCGACTTGGGCAGAAGGCGCGGCTCACGCTTAGGCAGAACACGCGGCGCGCGTGCGGCTCAACGCAAAGAGGGGCGGCTCGGGTCGCTGGTCGGGTCGTCTGCACGCGATGGTGGAGGCACGGGCGTGCGAGTCGCGTTTCTGGGATCGGGCGGCGGCTGGCTTTTGCAGCGCTCGACGATGACTTGCAGGCGGAGGAGGCGCGGTTCGACAGACGTTTCGTTTGAGAGCGGCCGGTGGGGTGGATCAGCTTCCGATCCGCGAAGGGCGACGGTTGGAGAGCGCGGGTTGGCCGACGCTTCGTTCGGTCGCGGGCAGCTATTCAACGGAGCGCGACGAGTGGCTGGGCTGCGCGGCTTCGCAACCCTCGACTCAGACACGACGGCTGGCGCGGGGACGGACGATGGACCGGCGGGGCTCCACGTGATCGGCTTGGGGTTGCGACTGAGGTCCGTACGATAATTCAAAATTTCTATAACCACACTTAAGATAATAAAATGAAAAATCTAAATTTGTTGGGGCGTTACATAAAGTAACTCTTTTTTTTATAGAAGGTGTTCCAAAGGAAGATGATTGGACGGATATGGAAAAGTTTTTTTTGTTCTTGTTGACGGTTTAATAAATGCGAATTGATTACAATTACTTACAACACGTGTACTTAGCCTCTACACATGGTCCCCACTTCGCCTTAACCCTTTCTACGTTTTACTTCATGGTAATATGTCAAACGATCGTGTACTTATGTCAAACGATCTTTAGGTTGTTAGTCACAAACGATCATGTAGTGTTGTATAAACGATGGTGGTTTATGCATGTCTATAATCTTGAATCCAATAAACTAAGGTCCCAAGGCTATCTTGCAATGACTTGAATTTTATGTAGAGACATAAACATGAATCAAGTCAAGTATAAAGCCTAAACGGTTTATAGTATATGAATAAGGTTGGGCACCTTATTCTGAGGACATTATGGATGCAACTTGCTTTGTAGTTAGTATAAACAATGTGATCCTAAATTGTTCTTGTAGAGACATGAAAGTGGAGGCATCCTATGTGATCATAAATTGTTCTTGTTGTCGACAGAACCATAATATAGTAACATGTTACATTATAACATCGTTTATTACTTAAAATTGACAATTTTGTTTATTGATGATCTAGGTAACTTAATCTTAATACTAAGCCTTGCTTGTGATCATGTATGTTCAATTTATACAAGAATTATGTTCATAGATTAGACATGATAAGCTCTAATTGAGCAATTGGATGATGACTAAATAGGTTATACGTTAAAAGGTGTACTCCTATTCATGTGTTACTAAATCGCATAAGATATACATTATTGTGCAAGTTTTCCTTTCTATCGTCCAAGTGTAAGCGAAGAGAGGTTTCTTGGTAAGTCCAGGGTCGAACACATGAAATTTAAGCTTCTAAGCTATCCTATTGCATGACTAACTCATGCAGGATAAGCTATATATTAAATGATATAAATAGTATATATCTATTATAAATATTTACACTAAGATGCTCTTGGCGGTGCAAGGTGGACATTGTTGGGGTTGATGCCCTAAATTTCGTGGTCTTGTAGTTTGTAATTATATATATTATACAAACTTTTTATTTATCTAAAAAAAATAAAGTGTTTTATTTTATTTGACATTCAGTTGCATTAACCCACAAAACCAATAAACTAACATCCAAGGTTATCTTTTGTAACCTAAACATGTATGTGGAGACATATAAGTGGATCATATTTAAGTGATAACCTAAATGGTCTGTAGTAAATGGATAAGGCTGGATACTTTATCCTGGTGACACTACGAATACGGTTTGTTTTGTAGTTGTTACAATTGTTTTAAAGTGCTATAAATGATTTGATCCTAATCATTCATGTCGAGACATTAGAGCGGGGGTATTCTATACAAAGAGTTTGTATAAGACCAGACCATGAAATGAATAGTCTCTCTTATTATCACCGTTACTAGTTGAGACTACATTTCACCAGGATGACTATAGGTGACTTGACTTGAATCTTGAGTGAGTTCTGAACTCCTGCCTATGAAGAAGATTCTTTGATTTGTATGGGTGAGAGTGGTCTATGTAGATGACTCAATATGCCTACCATTTTGGGGATTCATCTGATTGAGAGCTAGGAACACAGCTACACAAGAAGGAATTCACTCCTTCTATATAGATAAAGTAAGTAGAGAAATTGCTCTCTTAAGGGTTGATTTCAGGTCTTGGACAATGTGGCGCCACACCTTCTCTTGGCCTGAGAGGAGTTTAGTTATAGTAGGACTATAATTATTGTTCATTAGATGAATCAGTGGTACTTAAGGAGTTAGATGTAATTACAGAGACAAAACGATAATTTTTGGCCTAGTTGTACTCACGAGCAATTTGTGAAGGATCATTGCACTGTTGATTGGTTATATCTAATGGACACAAAAAAATATATCTACAGTAAGAAGAGTGCAACTATTAGTCTTTAGTGGAATGACTAATAGTTAATGAATATAAATTAATTTAATTAAAGAGTTTAATTAATTAATCTCATTTCATTGGAGCTTCAATCTGTAAGTCCATAAGGTCCCCTTGTTAGCTCAATAAGGATAAATGAGAATCAAATTTATTTTGGTTTAATTTGAATTGTTCAAATTGATTAAAGAGAATAAATTGTATATGATACAATTAATATAATATATTTGATACATTATAATGTAAAGTTTTTATGAGAGAAGTTAATATTTGAATATAATTCAAATAATAATAATAATATGAATAAGATTCATAAATAAACTATAGGTCAAAATTAATATGGATTCGATTCATATTAGAACTATAGATTATATGAGAGATCTAAACCATTGGTTATATTATATGAGATATAATATATATTAATTAAATTTATATTGACTTAATTTAATTTAATTAATATTCTACGTGGAAAAGAGGGAGGAAGTTATTGATAACTTCCCCCTCCATATCATTGATAAGATTTGTTTTAAAAAGAAAAAGAGGGATTTTTTTAAGCACTATCTTGTCGATCTCTTTGTATTCCAAAGGAAACAGAATTCTCTCAAAATTTCTTCCCTCACCAAAATTACAGGAACCCACAACTCTCTGTGATTCTTTACTTGGAGAATAACAAGGAAGATTTTGTGGTGTCTTGAAAGCTTGGAAGAAGAATTATTTACGTTCTACAAAGGTTAGTTTATTTTCACCTTTTCCTCCATGAGAAGCATGCTTATTTTGTTTATTGTTTTTTTTTAATTTATTGGTTTTACAAATTGAATTTCACTTGCACGACGTTCATACGCTTCCGCTTTGGGAATTTCATTCCTTCAGACATGGCAAAATGGAAAAATGAATTGCGAACTCAATATAGGCATGACGATGAAGAAATAGTCTAATTATCTAAATGCAATAAATTGTGCTTAACGATTCAAGGCAATACAAAGCATAGCTTAACGATTCAAGGCGATACAAAGCATACTTTAACTCTGAATTAAGGCGAGTTGCTTCTCGGTGCTTTCATCATACTTACTCGCCTCTCGGGATCCAATATACAAAGTTAAACTATGATTTATACCTTAATCATTTTATAAGTATTCTAAGTTGTTTCTCCTTGATTAAGATGAGCAACCTCTCACTACTTACGCCACATACATTATCATTTCTGTAATGAATGTGAAGGATAAACTTGGTGATAAAGCTGTATTGCTCCAACCTTCTTGCCAATCATGTAGCTAATTGCAAGCTCTCATTTGTCAAATGATTACAATCAAACCCATTGTTCTTCTCTCGACTATATAATGTTCTTGACGTCTGCTCTTAACTCAGCAAAACTTAAAACACAGATACTATGATTCTCTAAGCATTAAAACACATTTTATGACTAGCATGCTAACCAGATAGATCAAAGAAAGTAAGAAGAAGAAATATGGAAGAATGAAACGAAAAGTGCAATGCACTGAATAAAATAGCTTTAGACTTCTCAGCCATGAAGTACATATTCCAATACAAAATAATGTAAATACAAAATGAAAGATAGAATAAGGTGTTAACTGCTAAGCCTCAAAGTATGGTTTTTTATACTCCGTGGCTCTGATTTTTGCCTACTGATGAGAGGGAAGAACTCTCTCTCTTTTGCTCTAAGCTCTTACCTAAACTCAAGAAAAAGAAGAGGATGAATGATGTATGCACTTGCCCCTCGACCAAATTTTTACACACCTTGTTCTAAAGTGAGAGGATCTATTTATAGGCGAGAGTTGATGTTTATAGGATGCCACGCGCCATTCATGCCTTTGAAAAGCTATAACAGCACCACGCAGACGTTCTTTTGTCCTTTCTCTAAATTTCTTACCACCCAACTTTGTTTGCTAGTGCCTTAAATGCCTAGCTTGCTTCTTTCTTCTCACATTGGTTGGACGCATCTTCTCGCGTAACATTATTTTGTCGAGCTTCACTTCTTTTGTCTAAAAATCCTGTGATAAGAGCTCTAAAACGTAGTAAAACAGGGATAAGACTCTTTCGTGTCATGTTATTCATAAGTTCATCAAATTGCCTATTTTTTTTCCTTATTTTCTTCTATTTTCATGCATTTAGACTTCCTTATTTTACATAAAAGGCTATAATAACTTGTATTTATACAAGTTGTCAACTATGAACTCCTGTTCACATGTGACTATCCTTAGATCTGCATAGGTGAGGGTGGCTCATTAGTGCTGGCCCAATAAGCCTCTTATTTTAAGGGTAAAATTGGGTGGGGTGTAAGATGGAATTCACTCTTACCCGTTATAGGGTTAGTAGATAGGTCGTTTCCTTGTGCACTGAATCCAAGTCTTAAACAAAGGGTCCTACCCTCTTATTACCTCGAAAGGGATTCGGTTTATGGGTTGGACCTTAAACCAATTTTTCGTTAGAGGTTCAGTGGAACTTAAGGAACAAAATGTAATCTCGGAGGTAAAACGATATGTTGACCCAGTCGAGATTATGAACAATTTGTGAAGGATTAACTTACTAATCATGGTTATATTGGATGGACACAAATATATCAACAAGGAGGGGAGTGCAACTACGAAACTTCAGTGGAATGACCCATTAGTTAACGAATACTTATTAGCCCAATCTAAAAGATTTTAGCCAGTAATCTCAAATTGTTAAAGCCCATGACCTATACGTCCATTAGGTTCCCAACTAGCTCATATGGATTAAACTTAGAGTTGTATGTTGGTTTAATTCGAATATTTTGAATTAGTAAAGGAAAGAAAATCAATAAGTATATATTATATAACTATCGGTTATCATTTAAGAGATAAAACTTAATGTTTAAATGTGATTTGAGTACCAAGATTATGAATGTGGATTCATATTTAGAAGCTCAAAAATGATGGAAATGGTTAAAGTTGTTAAAAAACGAGAGGTCGAAATTAGTTAAGGACAAAAAAATGGCAAAAAGCCAAAATGCTTGACTTAACTTTGACTAGAATAGTGAAAAAACAATTTTGTCCTTTGACAAAAGTTAGTGAAAAAATCCAACATTTTGTTGGATAATCCCACTAACTCTAGTGGGCTATGTGGTTACATGAGACGTTGACAGCAATAGGATAGTGCATGTTATTTTAATTAAATAGGGTAGGATATATTAATTTTTAAATTGTTAGATGCAACTAAAGTGTTTTTAGATTTGATTTCACGCATGTCTACTTTTTCAATCAACTTGAAAACTAAAACATAGCTCAACTCACGTACAAATTGTGTGTTAAGAACTAGACTTTCCATTCCTAATTCCTTAACCCTATTTGTACTAGGAAAAAGATACTTAAAAATAACATAAGGGTATCACAAACCATATAATGCAATATACAATTTCTGTTTCTCTTATGCCAATGAAAATGCGCATACATATGTGTATATAATATTTAAGCGGCCCTTCTATAATGATCTATGCGTTTGACAAAAAGAAGAGCCCTAGAAGAGGCATATAACAGAGCCATAAAAGTAACATTGACTTGTGTGAACATTATCTCAGCCTTTGACACAAGTGCATAGGCATCATTTCATATAACTTTCAACACAAACAACCAAGTTCTGTCTCGGAATGGAATAGAAGAAGCACACAAACGTAAGGCTTTACTCCAAAACGAGTTCCCTGTGACGACTAAGGTCGTTCAGGTAGCTCGTATTATTTGTGTAATCTTCGAGGTCGCAGGCTTCCAAAAGGAACGATCGATCCCCGTCCATCGACTTATGTTTTAACTGATCTAATGGCCCATCTTCTCCCTTCAGCAGCTGTACTACCTACATTCCCACCAACACACAACTTAAGTGAGATAAATGACTGAGAACACGCAGAAAGTGATATAAAAGGAGATATCCATTCCATGAAACCATTCCCCCTTACCCTGTTCATATGTGGACGCATCGATGACGAATGGTTAATGCACATTGAAGCTGCTAACATGGTTCGTCTCATCTCAGTTTGATCGTAGTCGTCTCCTAACTTTGGATCTGTTAATTCCTTGAAGCTGTTGTTATCAAGTAATGGCTTTGCCTGCAAAATTCAAACCTTTTCTAAGCATACAACGTAGGAACCATTCAAACACTAACGTACTAAGATGCTTAAACATAGATGTCAGTACTTAAATTAGCTATGGAGCTACAAATCATACCCAAATCACAAGACTTTGTCGACTTGAATCAACTGCACGGCGGCCAGTTATTAGCTCAAGCAACAAAACACCAAAAGCGAAAACATCGGTCTTCTCATCGACAATTCCATGCATAAAGTACTCTGGAGCCAAGTATCTGTGACCAATTTAAAGGTCTCAAAATTGTTAGTACAGTTATAGTAATGAGTTGAATCGCGTAGTCGTATTAAACTCACCCAAATGTACCCTCGATGGGGAAGACAACATGGTGAGCCCAATTTTCAGGCAGCCACTTTGCTAATCCAAAATCAGAGATCTGCCAGGAAAGAAAAGGAATTCATTATTATGGAAAAAAGCTGCCCAAAACTTCTCGATGCTCCAGCTGGATAAAAGCATGACTACTTACTAGTGGTTCGTAGTTTTCAGCCAGCAAAATGTTAGAAGCTTTGATATCTCTATGAATGATGCGCCTCGGACATTCACAATGAAGATAGTTTAGTCCTTCTGCTACACCAAGAGCCACCTTAAATCTTATATTCCATTCCAGAGATTCCGCACCTGATTCAAATCATTGCCTTCATTAGCCAAAAATATCTATCTTTTTCCTTCATAATACAGCTTTTTTAGAAACTCTGTTTCCCTTGTCCAATTTCATTTTTCAACTCACAACTAGTGTTAAAACATACATTGCTAGAACATTCCTAATTTGTTCATTTGAATGAATACTATCATTGCATCTTGATAGCATTCGATTAGTGAGATTATAATACGATACTTATGAGAGAGTGACGAACCAAAAAGGGCCGAGGCAAAGCTGCCATGAGGAATGAATTCAAGGACAAGGTAGAGCCCACTTTCAATTCCGAACCCGAGCAACCGTGCAGCATTCGGGTGGTTTATATGGGCAATAATTCCAAGTTCTGATAAAAAATCAGCAGTTCTTTCTTCGTTTTCCTTCTCCTTTTTCATAAGTCTCTTAACCGCCACGATTTTACCGTCGGATAAACAGCCTTTGTAAACCTCTGCTTGCCCTCCTTTTCCAAGCAAGTTTTCTAAAATAGTTTGAAGCATACAGTTAGGAATTTAGAATCATAAAGGCAATCAAAGCATTGTTACAGTTGAGTGTGAAAAGTGGTTGGATCTTTATTTGATTATGAAAGGTGCAAATAGTGAAAAAAGAAAGGGGGAAAAAAAGGAATGGGCCAAGTTTGATATTTATGAATTGAAATTGAATATTCAATAAAAAGTCCTGGGACGCCGTTGACTTTCAAAGCCACATATGGCGATAGGGTGCTGACCAAATTTCAGTTAAATTACCAACTACATGTACTAATTAACTATCGTAGATGTTGAACCAACCTACGTAAATTATTCAAACTTATACCAATTGGGAATTGAAAGAGACTTAAACCAATAATGCAATAATTAAAGTTGCATAACCTCATTTGTCAAATTTTTTTAATACATACTTAAATGAGCTTCCTTTATGGTGCAAGATTGAGCAAACAGCTATCATTGTTACATCGAAGAAAAAATGAATATAATCAAGATCTTGTACTCTTCTAATTGTAACCGAATAAATACTTAAATGTATCTTTTAACTACACTTAGTTTTATACCACTTACCTAACTGTTGGATTATGACCGATCTGGAACATATTTAATTTATATTTGGTTAGAAATTTGGAGCACCCACCCTACCTTAGTCAAAAAGTAAAGTAGCTTTTCCATTGAGAAGGGGAAAAGAAAGTCTACCGTGGTCTTGCTCACTCAATCTCTGATAATGAGACAGAGACTTCATGGAGCTAAAATACTTGTCAGAAAAATTAGAACAAAACAACAGACAATATGCCATGACTGGCGGGAAGGAAAAAAACGAAAGCAATATTGACTCAAATTTGTAGAGCAAGATTGAATTGTAAAAGCTGATTAAGTAGAGGTTGTTTGTTTTGGAGGTAAAGTTAATAAGAAAAAGAATAAATAAATAAATAAATAATAAAAAACGAAAATAAAGGAGCCATTTAGTCCATAAACATAACCAGCCATTTGTACACTTTGTAGGTTACAATGGAGACAAAACATTATAAACGGAATAACTTTCCAATGAACCAGGCACGACGCTGATCTTATTAGAGATTTCTAAGAGTAAGCCAAAATGCCACGTGTAGATAAGTCATTAGTGAAATTAAAGTGGAAAAAGATTGAGAAAAAAGAATTCCAGTTTAAAAGAAAAATTATACCAAATAGCACAATTTAAAGAATAAACTAAAAATATAGTATAAGAATAAAATATTTGTTAAATAGCAATATTGAACATTCAGCTGACAAATTTTTAAACAATTCTATCGTTAAGTAACTATCATCCATAGAAGTTATTATTGATGTTGCTATCAATAACAATAATTGGTAGCACATTTCTCAAATTGAAAGTTATCGTTGATTGCAACTTACACTAACAACTTATAGTAGTTATCAATTTCCATCACTGATAATTACAATTAACGATAGCTTTCGATTTGAGAAACTGGAAAAAAAACACATCAATGATAAAAATTGATAGCAACTGATAGTTTTATATGAGAAAATCGAGAATAAGTGTGCAAAATAGTCATTTCTTAAATTGAAAGCTATTATCAATAGTGATAGCAACCATTAGTGAAATTTTAATTTGAGAAATTCGAGAAGAAGCGTTTAAAATGGTGGTTGCACGTATTATTTTAAGTCATTCATTAACTTTGTGCTATATGCAATTATTTTATTATTATACTGTGCGATTATTTTATTAGTGTGGTATGTATTTTATTATTTTTAGCTTAAATGTTATTTATGCAGCTAGTGTTTTTTAAAAGTAATATATTTCTAAAATTGATTTAAAAAGCGTGATGTTTGGGCAAAGGCTACGATCATCTCAAATGTATATTTTAAAAGAAAAAGTTTTGTCATATGACAATGTGATTAATATGAAAACCAAAACAAGAACAACAAAGAAAAAAGAAAAAGAAAAGAAAAGTCGTTATCAATTTGTCCAATAAGTCCAAACTAACTTGAAAATATTGTTATAGAAAAGGTATTAGTGAAAAAATGAAAAAAAAAAAAAAAAAAAAAGAGTTAAGGCTATAAATATACTATAACTAAATTTATTTCCAAATATATATTATATAAACAAAATTTATAATTCGAAAAATAAAAGTAGATTGAAATTAGGAAATGAATACCTGGGCTGAAATTGTTGGTAGCAGCGGAGAGCTCGGAGAAGCCATAGTTCCTCCACGAAGGTTTACAAAAGGGAATATCATCGCTGGTGATACCCTCATCGGCGCTCCTAATCCGAGCCAATTTCCTCTTAAAATTCTTCCTAGAAATCTCATAGCTGGCAGCCAGTAACGGAATGGTGGAGAATCTCCAAACCGATTTCTTCTTTATGCACCCTATCATCGCCTTCCATGGAATTCCACCGACCTCTTGGAGAAGAGCCGCCGGTAACAGCGCCTTCTCCGGCACTGACAGAGTGCCTTCGACGTCTCCTCCGCCGCCGCTGCTGCTTTCGCTCTGGTCCGAATCTGTCCCCACAATCGGAATCTCAAACACACCCCTCGGCGAGTTTTCATCGCACACAAATTCTTCCTCGCCCTTCACTTTCATTCCTTCTTCTCCTTCCTCTGTTTCTTCCATTTCTTTTTTTCTTTTCCCAATCTCCCCTGATTTTTCACAAATCCAATCAATTTTTTATTTGGACAAATAATATTAAAAAGATAATAAAACAAATGAAAAAAAGAGGAGAAATTACCAATTTCCATTTCAGGTTGTGGAATTTGATCTCTTTGATCTTTAATCTCAACTGAAACGGGAATATGAAGACATCAAAATTATATATAAAAAAGAAAAAAAAAAAAAACAGAAAACAGAAAAGAAGGAGAATGAAAAGAAGAATGTGCATTCTACCTTGAACGGTCATGGAGTAGGATTTGGGGAAGAAGAGAGAGAGGTGAATGGAAGGGGTTTCTCTCTTGTAATATTAAAGGAAAAATGAAAAAGAAAAAGAAAGATGAATGATGTGATATGAAAAGAAGAGGTGAAGGAACCTCCGTTACATGATCTGAGGGATCAGAAAAGGAAGCTCCTCCAGGATAGAAGAGAATGAAATCAGAGAAAGAGAGAGGAAAATGAAAGAGGGAAGAAGGGTTGGGTATATCTTTAGGAGGTGGTTATTCTTTGAAGAGCAGAGGAAGCCAACGAAAACCAACTTGGAATTGGAATAAAACACAATGCCCTCTTATTTATACTCACACTTCCCCTTTCTCTACTTTAATCTCCATTCCATAATAACCCTCAATTCTAATTTAACATTTCCTTTCTTTTCTTTTTTCTTTCTTTTTTTTTTTCTTTTTTAATTTAGTTAAACCTCCTTTTACCTTTTAGGATTTTAAGGTTATCTTTACTTATCCCTTGCTCAAATTAATATTGTAATGACCCGAATTTTCGAGGTAAACTTTTATCGTTTTATATAATTTTTCGGGAATTTTAAATTTTGGATTAATTTCTGAAATTCTGAAATTTATATTTGTAAATTTATATAATAATAATATAATAGTAATTATATTATTATTATTATTATTATTATTTATTATAATCTTTATATATAATTTAATATTAATATTATCTTTTATTATTATTATTATTAGTATTATTATTATTATTATTAATTAATTATTAAAAGTTAATATATATATATAATAATATTTTATATATTATTATTATTATTTATAATTATTAAAAGTTAATATATATATATATATATATATAATATTTTTTAAAAAAAATAAGAAGAAAACCCTAAACGTATTCGCGCGCGCCCCTCCCTTCTCTTTCGAATTCCATCTTCTTCTTCTCCGTTCCCAGCCGTCACGCCGCTAACCACGCCAGCATAGATTTTTCCCGTAAGGAGGTAACGTTTAACCCTCCCTCGATGGCCAGTTTTAAATTTAAGGGAGGAGGGTCAAGGTCGTTGCCTCAGGTAATCTCAGCCATCAGGGCCAGTAAACTGCTCAGTCAGGGTACTTGGGGTATCTTAGCGAGCGTGGTGGATACTAGAGAGGTCGATGTATCCCTGTCATCAGAACCGGTGGTGAGGGACTATCCGGATGTCTTTCCTAAAGAACTTCCGGGGTTACCTCCGCACAGAGAGGTTGAGTTTGCCATAGAGTTGGAGTCGGGCACGGTTCCTATATCCAGAGCCCCTTATAGGATGGCCCCCGCAGAGCTGAAAGAATTAAAGGTGCAGTTACAAGAATTGCTTGATAAGGGATTCATTCGACCGAGCGTGTCACCTTGGGGTGCGCCAGTTTTATTTGTTAAGAAGAAGGATGGGTCGATGCGTCTATGCATTGACTATAGGGAGTTGAACAAGGTAACCGTAAAGAACAGATATCCCTTGCCCAGGATCGACGATCTATTTGACCAGTTACAGGGAGCCACAGTGTTCTCTAAGATTGATCTTCGGTCGGGATACCATCAGCTGAGGATTAAGGATGGTGATGTACCGAAGACAGCATTTCGTTCCAGATATGGACACTACGAGTTTATTGTGATGTCTTTTGGTTTGACGAATGCTCCGGCAGTGTTTATGGACTTGATGAACAGAGTGTTTAGGGAGTTCCTAGATACTTTTGTGATCGTGTTTATTGATGATATCTTGATATACTCCAAGACGGAGGCCGAACATGAGGAGCATTTACGTATAGTTTTGCAAACACTTCGGGATAATAAGTTGTATGCAAAGTTCTCGAAATGCGAGTTTTGGCTGAAGCAGGTGTCCTTTCTGGGCCACGTGGTTTCTAAGGCTGGAGTCTCTGTGGATCCAGCTAAGATAGAGGCAGTCACCGGTTGGACCCGACCTTCCATAGTCAGTGAGGTTCGTAGCTTTCTGGGTTTAGCAGGTTATTATCGACGGTTTGTGGAGAACTTTTCTCGTATAGCTACTCCTCTTACTCAGTTGACCAGGAAGGGAGCTCCTTTTGTTTGGAGCAAGGCATGTGAGGACAGTTTCCAGAACCTTAAACAGAAGCTAGTTACCGCACCGGTTCTTACTGTACCTGATGGTTCTGGCAGTTTTGTGATTTATAGTGATGCTTCCAAGAAGGGTTTGGGTTGTGTTTTGATGCAATAGGGTAAGGTGGTCGCTTATGCGTCTCGTCAGTTGAAGAGTCATGAGCAGAACTACCCTACACATGATTTAGAGTTGGCAGCGGTGGTTTTTGCTTTGAAAATATGGAGGCATTACTTATATGGTGAAAAGATACAGATATTCACGGATCATAAGAGCTTGAAATACTTCTTTACTCAGAAAGAATTGAATATGAGACAGCGAAGGTGGCTTGAGTTAGTGAAGGATTACGATTGTGAGATACTGTATCATCCAGGCAAGGCAAATGTGGTAGCTGATGCTCTTAGTAGAAAGGTATCACATTCAGCAGCACTTATTACCCGACAGGCCCCATTGCATCGGGATCTCGAGCGGGCTGAGATTGCAGTGTCAGTGGGGGCAGTCACTATGCAGTTAGCCCAGTTGACGGTACAGTCGACTTTGAGGCAAAGGATCATTGATGCTCAGGGTAACGATCCTTACTTGGTTGAGAAACGTGGCCTAGCAGAGGCAGGGCAAGCGGTTGAGTTCTCATTATCCTCTGATGGTGGACTTTTGTTTGAGAGACGCCTCTGTGTGCCGTCAGATAGTGCGGTTAAGACAGAATTATTATCTGAGGCTCACAGTTCCCCATTTTCCATGCACCCAGGTAGTACGAAGATGTATCAGGACCTGAAGCGGGTTTATTGGTGGCGTAACATGAAGAGTGAGGTAGCAGAATTTGTTAGTAAATGCTTGGTGTGTCAGCAGGTTAAGGTACCAAGGCAGAAACCAGCGGGTTTATTACAACCCTTGAGCATACCGGAATGGAAGTGGGAAAATGTGTCCATGGATTTCATTACAGGACTGCCGAGAACTCTGAAGGGCTTTACAGTGATTTGGGTTGTGGTGGACAGGCTTACCAAATCAGCGCACTTCGTTCCGGGTAAATCCACCTATACTGCTAGTAAGTGGGCACAGCTGTACATGTCGGAGATAGTGAGATTACATGGAGTGCCAGTGTCGATTGTTTCTGATAGAGATGCCCGTTTCACTTCCAAATTCTGGAAGGGTTTGCAGACTGCTATGGGCACGAGGTTAGACTTTAGTACAGCTTTCCATCCACAGACTGACGGTCAGACTGAGCGTCTGAACCAAGTTTTAGAGGATATGTTGCGAGCGTGTGCATTGGAATTTCCAGGTAGCTTGGACTCCCACTTACATTTGATGGAATTTGCTTATAATAACAGTTATCAGGCTACTATTGGCATGACACCATTTGAGGCCTTGTACGGCAAATGTTGTAGATCCCCGGTTTGCTGGGGTGAGGTGGGTGAGCAGAGATTGATGGGTCCTGAGTTAGTTCAGTCTACTAACGAAGCGATACAGAAGATTAGATCACGCATGCATACTGCTCAGAGTAGGCAGAAGAGTTATGCAGATGTGAGGCGGAAGGATCATGAATTTGAGGTAGGGGACAAGGTGTTCCTAAAGGTAGCACCTATGAGAGGTGTCTTACGATTTGAAAGGAGGGGAAAGCTGAGTCCCCGTTTTGTTGGGCCGTTTGAGATTCTGGAGCGGATTGGCCCTGTAGCTTATCGCTTGGCGTTGCCACCATCACTCTCGACAGTTCATGATGTGTTTCATGTTTCTATGTTGAGGAAGTACGTGCCAGATCCATCCCATGTAGCGGATTACGAGCCACTGGAGATTGATGAAAACTTGAGCTATACTGAACAACCCGTTGAGGTGCTGGCTAGAGAGGTGAAAACGTTGAGGAATAAAGAAATTCCTTTGGTTAAAGTCTTATGGCGGAATCACCGGGTGGAAGAGGCTACATGGGAGCGAGAAGATGACATGAGGTCCCGTTATCCCGATCTGTTCGAGGAATAAAACTTTCGAGGACGAAAGTTCCCTAAGGAGGGAAGAATGTAACGCCCCGAATTTTCGAGGTAAACTTTTATCGTTTTATATAATTTTTCGGGAATTTTAAATTTTGGATTAATTTCTGAAATTCTGAAATTTATATTTGTAAATTTATATAATAATAATATAATAGTAATTATATTATTATTATTATTTATTATAATCTTTATATATAATTTAATATTAATATTATCTTTTATTATTATTATTATTAGTATTATTATTATTATTATTAATTAATTATTAAAAGTTAATATATATATATATATAATAATATTTTATATATTATTATTATTATTATTTATAATTATTAAAAGTTAATATATATATATATATATAATATTTTTTAAAAAAAAAAAAAGAAGAAAACCCTAAACGTATTCGCGCGCGCCCCTCCCTTCTCTTTCGAATTCCATCTTCTTCTTCTCCGTTCCCAGCTGTCACGCCGCCGCCCGTCTTCAGCATTCTCTTCTCCCTCCGTCAGCGCCACCACCATTCTCCTCAATCTTCTCCTTCTTTTCCGACAGCGCCAGCACCGCCTCCTTCGTCTTCGTCGCCGTTGCCTCGCAATGTGGTCCGCGCACGGCTAGCTGTCGACGGGTCCTCCCAGATCGGTCCGACGCTCTCTCTCCCTTCATCTCCGTCATCTCCGATGCTCTCTCTCTCTCTCTTCATCTCGTGCACTCGAACAAGCTGTCCTTCCATTTTCGTCGTGCTTTCCCCTTCCGGCTGTCGTCGAGTGAAAATAGAGGGAGAATAGTCGTCGCGTGTGCGCCGACTGCAAACGATTGAGCCGAGCCGATCGAGCCGATGCGTGCAATAGCTGAACCGAACCGAGCCGAGAGCCACAAGCCGTGAGCCGAGCCGCGAGCCATAAGCCGAGCCGTAAGCCGTGAGCCGAGCCGCGAGCCACAAGCCGAGCCGTAAGCCGTAAGCCGAGCCGCGAGCTACAAGCCGAGCCGTAAGCCGTGAGCCGAGCCGCGAGTCACGAGCCGAGCCGAGCCGAGCCAAGGATCGAGTCGAGCCGAGGACCGAGCCGAGCCGAGCCGAGCCGAGGATCGATCCAAGCCGAGCCGAGCCGCGAGCTGGCCAACCCAAGCCACGAGCCGAGCCGAGCCGAGCCGGACACCTCCAAGCCAAGCCGAGCTCCCTGTTCACCGAGCCACCTAAGCCTTCCTCCCTCCACTCCGGGTCATGGTGAGTTTTCGGTAAGGATTGTTTTGATGATTTTCCTAATGTTGCTACATCCGATTCGAATTTGAATATTGGAATAAGATTTGGTCCTACCTTTCATCCCTTGAAGGTATTACGGGGTTGATGTTTAAGTTCTCGGGTTCTGCGGCAGGCTTGTTTGGAGATAGCTTTCTTTTCCTTGGGTAAGTCAACGGTTGTTGCTTAGGGCCAAGTAAAATGACTTCTACTAGTATCATCGTTTAAAAACCCTTGTGTTTTCGTTCAGGTGGATCCGTTGAGCGTGGACTCGATCGAGGGGCATAACCGAATTTCAGGTAAGGGTTTTCCTACTACTGGACCTCGGATCGAGGCTGGAAACGTAGTAATCCACAGGGGATTACACGTTAGTGACTGTACCGAATAAATGTATGTGTGTTTGACTTTTAAGTGTTGTTGCTATACTCTTGTCTGATGGAAAAGTAACGCGACCGCTAGTTGTAGCTTGTGTGCTATCAGGTGTAAGGAGTTGCTTGTGGATAGACCCCGATGCTGGATGTTCGGTATAGTGTGGTTATGTTAATAGGCTACGTTGTAAACTGGAATTGTATGTCGATGGACCTTGAAGTTTACGGTTAGGTACGTGGTATTCATTGGTCTGGACATTGATCATGGAGTTGGTCGGGGAAGGACGGTGAGTCCGATCTTGATTGATTAGTTGATTGGGTCTAGGGGTTACCATAATGGTGTGCGAATTGAAAACGCGTATAGCAACTGAGGGTGTAGTTGTTTAAACCTATACTATCTGACCGGCGAAGCCTATGGCGAAATTGTAATATGAGTGTTGATGTCGTATGACTGTGGTAGACGGTTTAGTATGGACTGAGGGGTAACGGTTAGCTTCATCTATGGGGTAGTGTACCTTACGGATATGTGCATCCTTCGGGAGCACTAGACTGATATGTGCATCCTTCGGGAGCACTAGACTGATATGTGCATCCTTCGGGAGCACTAGACTGATATGTGCATCCTTCGGGAGCACTAGACTGATATGTGCGTTCTACGGAACCACTAGACTGTTATGTAGGGTACCCCTGAATAGAAAGTTAATTGTTGTTCCCTAACGGGCCCAGTAGTGGGTCCCCTTACTGGGTATGTTTATACTCACTCTTTTCTCTTCTTAAACTTTTCAGGTAAGGGCACAGCGAGGGGCAGACCGACGAGGGGCAGGAAGGATGCGTGAAGGCCATATGGACGCGTCTGATTTTCTTATTGCTTCCGCTGATGTATTTTGTCAGAATATTTGGTTTTGTGATTTTGAGTTGATGACCTGAGTTTTTATTTGAAACTTTTGTGACTGTGATTTAAAATAGGGCCCGATACTGTTTTTGTAATATTTCTAACGTTTTAAGAAATCGTAACCGGTCCGTTATAAATTTTGTTTTGTGTGGTCGAGTTTTAGTACTGAGTAGTGACCTCAGCTTAGTCCGGAAAGTTGGGTCGTTACAAATATCTCGTTATATCCATTATTCTTCTACGATCATAATAGTAATATTTGTAGTATATAAAAAATAATAGGTCTTGTATAGATTATAGATGCAATTGGATTGATTACACATTTGACCATGGACTCCATATTTCATTTAACATAAATAAATAACAAACATAATCAAATGAAATGTATTTTTTCAATTAATTTGGATAGATTTACATTTTTAAAAAACTAAACATAACCCAATATGTGAAGTTATTTGGTCATGAACCACGATAAGTTAACAAATTATGAAATTCATACTCATAAATCTAGTTAAGTGTTTGGTCAAATTCCTTATGCTATTTGCTAACTAACATTCATTTTTTTTTTCAAAAAAAATGAAATGATGGTTGGTAAGTTGGTAAGTTGGTAACTATGTTTTCATATTTTTAACTATAAAGTCAATTTTACTATAGCTAGGATTCTCACTTTTTTTTCTCTTTCTTTTGGACCAAAAACTTAAATAAGTAAATAAATAAACAGACTACTTGTAGCTTTTGATTAGTTAAATCACATAAGCTTATCAAGTAAACTAAAGACGTGACTTTGCCAAAATTTCCACAAAATAATTTATTAGATATTAACGATGATTACTAAAATATTTTTCAACTAAAATACCAAAATTAAATAAAACATTGAAAAGATTAAGGGGACATTTGGGAAAAAAATATAATGAGACTTAAATAATCCGTTTCGAATAGAACAAATAATATTTAAAAGTTTCAAATTAGTTAGGGTAAACTCTATTTTAAAAGTCTCATTTTTTATATTTGCTTCAAAATTTATTATTTATCTTCTCATTTTTTTTATTCTATTTCAGGATGTTTCTATTTTTTTCTAAACTAAAATAGTTTTTACTTCAAATACATATCATTAATATTCAAACTAGAATAATCTAGAATTATTTTAACCCAACTACAATACTCTAGAACTATAATAATCAATTCTTTTCTCCAAAACGTTTTCCTTTTAGAATTAGAATAGAATAAACTAAAAAATTTATAGATTAATTTCTTTAACCAACGTAAAAATTTTTGATTCGAGTATATATAACAAACAAGACAACTAAAAATTGAACCTCATGCTAAAAAAGACAATAGCAAATCTCTTCACCATTTGATTTGTTTAGGAGGAAAAATATATTTAGTTTTACAAATTTTGAGAAATATATATGAAATATGTGCATTTGATTCTTGAATTTTGAAAATATGCAAGTTTTATTTTCAATTAGAAGATTTATAAAAATGGACTTAATAAGTTATTAAAATTTATGATATTTTTTTTAAAGAAATTACTAATGTAATTAAAAATGTGATATAAAAAATAAAATGAATGCAGTAAACTAAACACAATGTATGAATGATTATAGCATAAGTTTTGGTAGGAAGGAACATTGAAAGTATATGTAAGATAAGACCCAATAAAAAGGGGTATTATAGATTCCCCACGCAAACATACAAGACTCTATTGAAAGGATGGAATCCTGTTGTCTGTGTCTTCAAGATATCTCAGCCGTTAATTGTTCCTCGTGTATTTTGCCGCAACTATCGCTCCATCATCCACAACGCTGAATTTAATATTTATATCTGAATGGGCAATTTTGGTATTTTGTCCAAAAGACTTGTTTCCCACGTGGACGGCTTCCATGTCCGTACGGATCTCTAGCAACTGAATCCATATACATTCCTTTTATTTTATTATCTATATATTAACATTAGAATTAGAATTTGAGAAAAGTATCTTTCAAAAATATTCTTTTTGGGGAAAAGTATATAAATGAGGCATTTTGGATTTTCAGTTAGATTAAAGTGTTGATTTCTGAAATTTTCAATACTTTACTCAAATTTAATTCCTACGGACATGCCCTAAAATCAAAAATCAAAAATGAAAAATAAAAGAAATGAATTAAAGTGTGTCGAGTATCATTTATCCTCGATATCGTGTATTCATTTTTATTATCCACGTAACAATATTAAAATAGTTTAGAAATGAAAAAAAATAAATTTATTGAATAACAAGCTATAAATTGAACAATTTAATGAAATGTACAAAAATAAGTGATCCTCGACCTACACTAAATATAAACTTGTTTGCTAAAAATGAGTTCATGAATACGTATAGTTGTTTAAAAAGTAAAATATTTAAATCTATTGATTCAATATATAGTTGGAATAAAAAAAGTAAATGCAAATTCTTTATCATTTAGGTTCTTTTTAGTTACTCATTCTTTTTCTATTTTTTGTTTTTCAAAATTAATTTTTTAAAAAACAAGTCTTTGATAACTAATCCATTTTTTTTTATTTTTTAAACAAAAAAAAAAACTTGTTTTAAAAATTATGAAAGAAAAATGAGAATAAAAAAGCAAAAGTTTTTTTAAAAAATACATTTTGTTTTTCCAAAAATAGAAAACGAAATTAGATATCAAATATATTTGGTTTTTGTTTTTAATAAACAAAAAAAATTGAAAAACAGGATTTAAAAAACAGAAAAAACAAAAACAAAAGAAATCTAAATGGTTATCAAATAAAATGTTAATTATACATTTGGTTATGTTATACTATTGATTTCATCCCTAAATTAGTGTCAATGTTTAAATTAGAATTTAATAAGGTTTTGCACTTTTTAGATTTCGATGTGCTTTAGTAGTTCCTAACCTTTTTCATCTTAATGTCAGTTTGGTTACTCAATTTTGAAAAATTGTCTAATATTTATCTTCTGTGTTTTAAATCTCCTAAAACTTTAAAAAGTGTTTAAATAGTTTGTAACAATTTTGAAAAATATCACCTTCATTGCTTATATTAATTAAATTTTCAAACCAATAATGAGTATCAGTTTAAACTTTAAACTTACTTATGGAAAGTTATGACTTGAGTCAATTAAACTCGTAGACTTTAATAACTAATCAATTTAAACTTTTCATTAAGATTATTTTTGCAAATCATCGATACATTAATTCTCAAATGTGTGCGGATTTCTTAAAATGTTGATTTTATAAAATGGACTACTCGAATAAATATATAAACAATTCTCAGAGAAAATTTTGGTAAAAAAACCTAAATTGATTCATTTATAAATGTTTAGAGCTGGTTTAATTGATATAATTATAATTTTTTCTTTATATTGAATGTTGGTAAATAGACAAACGTACGAGAATTCAACTTTAAATTAATATAATATATATAATATAGTTATTTTATTTTATTTTTTTAAATAGATACCACCTCGTGTACATTTTATACCTTTCCTAAAATTTTAATTGTGTTGAATAAGTCTAATATGAACTAGGAGCATAGAGTTGCAATTAATAAACGTGAGTTGCCATTAATGTATTTTTGGCTTCTAAATGTTAAAATTTAAACCTAGGTAAGGGGTTACCAAACTTGTCAATCATGTCCATGACTTTTTGTATCTGATATTTATGCATTTCAAGGATTGGAGGTTACTTTTAAGTGGTGGCAATGGATACTTATAAAATTTACATGTAAATTCAGAGAATTTTGAAGTTAAGTGAAGTAGATTTCTCAAGTTTGAGACTTTTCCTTTTGAATTCAGCAACATGATGTTTATTTTTATTTTTTTACAATTTGTATGGGTAGAATGCATATGAGTCATTCAATCAAATCTTATTAAAGTTTGGCAGTGGAGTAACTCAATCCAAAACAAGTTTCCAAATTTTGTTATCATTCTAACCATTTCTCTTGGTTTTTCATATAAAGAGGGATTAGTTTTTTAGATTTAGGGTTTTGTTTTTTAATTACTTCAACCATGACTTGGATTTTTGGGTTATTGAGCATTATGTTGACTTATCAATTCAGTATTAAAGCTGAATTCTACCTTTATGATTTCATCAATATTTAGCATCGAAGACTACACAAATTGCCGACCTACAATTAGGATTGACTAATTAATTTTAGTTTTTTTAGAAAAGAAATTTGAAGCTCTAAATATTTTCAACTTCAACTGTCAATTAAAATGGAAAATATAATTTAAATTTACTAATTAATTGATAGTACATACTTAGGTAGCTGTGAAAGCTATGCTCAAATTAAAATTTAATTATATTAACTTCTTTAGGTACGAGTAATGAAACAATAAGATATTGAATATTCTATTTGACAAAAAAAGGCCTAGGATAAATTATCACTATAAATATTGTAATTTAAGAAAGCAATGATGTGTAAAATAAAGAAAATGTTTTTAATGGTAAAGCCAGAAAAAAAATTTTAGAATAGAAAATGATCAAAAGTCTTGGTTACCTTCTACAGAACTATAATGACGTATTGTTTAAAGATATGACATAGAATTTAACCTATCCCTCCTAGAATTAAGATATGGGTTTTTTCTAATCCCAAACAAGCCATATCAAATCTTATATTATCTTGTCTTTATTTTGTTAAACCAAATCTTATAACATTAGCATCCCTTACTCCTAATATATAAAAGCACAATAATGCTGCAACGCTGGTGAAGATTGATGCATTGAATAAGTTCGAAGCACCGCGACGTTGTGCTTCTTTCATGAATAGTAAGGTTACTTACTTACTTATAGAGCCGCACATAGTGCTGTAAAGTGACCGGCGTTACAAGGCAGAGGCGGCCCATTCTTGCTCCTTAACTCTCGATTGGAGCTCTTGGACTTTATTTTTTTCGTATTTAAGCACCATATCGGCATCAACTTCAAAATTTACCCTTAAATTGCTTGAAGCCAACAAGATACTTGAATAGAAGCGTAGAATAATAGAATGAGAATTAAGCGGGATTAGACAGCACATTTTCAATGCTATCAAACACCCTCAACTTAATCCTTGATCGTCTCGAGTAAGGTAGACTAAAATACACAATCACACAAGATAGCTTGCTAAGTTGCAAGATACTTTCTCATGCCTTACTGATCAACAAGAACAAAACATGCAATCCTCAATGCAATTCAAAAAACAAGCAACCAACAATTGAGGCAAAATTGGAGTATTCTTTCTTTAGAATATTCTTTCTTAAGATCTATTCATGCATAAACGGGTCCAAAACTCTTCTACTTAAGCATTAACAAAACCCTGAATATATTTAAAGGACCCTCTACAACTAGCCTTCCCTTTACCATGGCAATAGTATAATAGACATGAAACTTCCTAACACAAATCAGTAATGACATGCAATTAAACAAACCAACTTCATTCCTTTCTTGTCATTTTTCTTTTTCTCTTTCTTTTTTAATTTTAATATAATTTAATTGTTTTTCTAATTTTTTGAATACAACATAATAGAGAGATAACTTTCATACTCGTCTTGTAGGGGTTCATACCACACTAACTGCGGGCAACCCTAATTAATTAGGAGGGAGTTTATTTATTTATCTTTTTTAGACAAGTGAAAAAAGTAGGTTGGTTGTGTCTAGTGAATGCATCACTACATTAATTTTACGAAGGCCTTTTCGGGTGATGGCAAACATATAGACCTGATAATGTTACTCTAAGCATGCAAGACCTAGGATAGTAAGGTGAAGGACTCAAGTGTGCATGAGAGATGAAAGAATTTTTTTTTAAAATATGCTTAAAATTATACTTATTTTATTCATACATTGCTTCACACATGCATGACTTTAAGAATGTATCGTAGGCAAGTCATAGAAAAGCACAATGCAAGCAACAAAGAAGCATACACAATAGTCCAAACTCAGATGCTTAAACGCTCCAGTTAGAATACAAACATACCCCACCCCCAACTTAAAATCTAACATTGTCTTCAATGTGATAAGAAAAACAAAAATAAGGGACAAATAAAAAAGGAAATAGAAAACTTCCCTAGAATATTCACATAATTGATGATAGAAATAATAGAAGAGTAACCTATAGTAAGAAAGAAAATAAAATTCATGGATGCCTCTAGGTAACACAAATTTTTAAGGATGTTATGCTCGACCGTATTCGACTTTGTCAACCATATCCATCATGAATAGCCGAGTCGTCAACCTCCACCCCCAACTTAGGAGGTGCTTACTATCTTGTAGGAAGAACTAAAACATGAAGGATCGTAGAAGAATTATTAGAAATCATATAAAACATTGCAAATTTCCCTTCCTATTTGATCTCATCCACATCAATCACAGGTTTTGCTATATTTAAGAAGGGTCTCCTTAATAGAATAGATAAATCAGTAGGTAGGAAAAAAGATATTCACATAAATCACATAAAAATCAGCAGAAAAAGGAAGGTCATTCACTCTCACCAAAACACCCCTAACCAAACTAAAAGGTCTAACCAAAGAGAGATTGGTTGACTACAACAATATATCAGCAGAGTGTAGGATATGAGATTGAATTCAAAGTAAATAGGGATAGACAAGATATTTATAGTAGACCTTAAATCTAGCATTGCATGCTCAAATTTTCTAGATCCTATAGAACACGAAATGAAAAACATACCTGGATCATCATGCTTTATAGGAAGATTACCTAGAATAGCGATCTCATGTTTGATCTTATCATTTTTCTTTATCTCTCTTGAAGAGATTTCAACCCACACTTTCTTACGCTTTGCAAAATGGATCTTCTCACTTTAGGATCAGGCAGATTTGACATTCTCTTTCTGTACAACTACCTTTGTGAAACTCGTAGTTAAGACCTGTAGTTGAGACCCGTATAGTTAAGACTTGTAGTTAAGATACGAAGTAAAAAATTGACTAAATATCCTGAAACAAGTGTTTTAGGTGGACTACGCAAGAAGAGGTTGGTTAGTCCGCGAGAAAGGTTATGTAAGAAGACTTTTGAAAGGTTAGCTGATTAGAGTTTTTTGCGAAATGGAATTTAGCGAGAAGAAACAAAGAAACTTCTTAGAAATTTCGTAAAATTACTCAATAGACCACGTATAAGGTTTAAGTTAAGCATGATTAAGTTAAACCTTACCTTAAGTTTACGCGTGTACCACTAAGAAGTAGGAGCTGACGACTTATTATGGATTTAAAGGTGACTAAGCTATTTTAAGACTATCATAAATAGATGATGAGATTAGAATGTTAAGTGTTGTTATTATGAAAGTTTAAAGAGGAAAAGGCAAAGTGCTGAAGTTCTGTTACCCTACATGAGAAGAGGAAGAAGAAAGACATTTCAGGTTTAGTTCATAAGGTGTTGTGAGTGTTTTCTTCAAAGTATTTAAATGCAAGCCTTCTTTATTAAAGTGTTTACTGATTTGAAGTGATGATTTCAATACAAATGTTTCTAAAGTGATTTCTAAATAAAGTCTATTCTATGTTTAAATTAACATGTTTATTATATTTTAAAGTATGTTTTGTATTTCAATAATTATGAAATGGTGTTTAAACCATTAGTCTGCCTCCTATTAATGAGCTGACTGTTATGTGCATATAAGGAGTAAAGGTAGCCATGTAGAAAAGGACTACATGGTGGAGTGAAGCTAGCCAATGTAGAAAAGGAGTGTATTGCGTTTAGCGGCCTGAGTAACAAAACAAATTAGGATATTCTGGGATGTTAATGATGAAAAGGCCATCTTAGTAGTCTAAACACGGGATGATGAGTCCGTACATAGAGAATGATTCGAGATTCTTGTTGAAAGGACTTGACTAATGTGTGATATGTGAAATGTATATTGATGTGATATGAAAAATGACATGTTTATTTGTTTGGCAAAATGAAGTTTACAAAAGGTATTTCACAAAAAGGTTTCTTAAGACCTCACTAAGTCTGTTGACTTACATTTTAAAGTTTAATCTTCCAGGAATTAGACATTAAGGCTAAGTAAGAAAAGTTGAAGGGCTTGCTAGACGAGAAGAATTGTTGGGTGTTTAGACCATAAAGTTTAAGTATTGATTATGTAATTTTGGCTAAATGTTGTAAAGTGTGTAATTGCATGACTTAAGTTAATAAAAGGAATGTTTACATCTTATTCTTTGTGTTAAGTGGTTTATATCATCTAAGACATTTTCTAAGTTAAGTTTAAAAGGTTAGGTGATTAAGCAAGACTTAAGAAACTCAAGACCGAGTGTCTTTGGCGTTTAGCACGTTAAGAATACTCCAAGTCACATCATGTCTTGCAAGGCTTTTTAGGTCTCGTGCGGGGTTAAGGTGTGACAACCTTAGCTAACCTTTTAGGGAAAAGAGCAACATAAATATACGTATCTAAATGAAAAGTGGATTAAATCTCACCCCTCGTTTCTTAGGAAAATTAGAAGCTATCTTCTAAACACTAGATTTCTCAACAGGCTCACGGGTGGGTGATAGAGGACTCTTAAAAGTACAAGCAATGGAGATAGCACTAACATTCCTCACATTTGACACTGGTTGGTAAGGAAGCTTCCCATACTAGGCATCAAGTTTTCTGACACTATTGGCTAACTAAGACAACTAGATAGCTAAGCTCTGCATGTGGGAGATGGTGGTCTCCTGATTTTGCTTCAACTGCATAATAGTATCAGCTAGACTCTTCAATATGTCCTCCAGAAGCATACTAGAACCACCATGAACCACCATGCCCCTATCCATCTTGGTCTCCTTGGCCTCTCCAATGGTTGTAGTTGAAGGCCTTCCACCTTCTTGATTCCCAACATTATTCACCTCAACAACAAGCTCTTAAATCTATTGTTCTCGTGAAACAAATACCTATTTTACAAGAGTGGTCAGTTCAACAAGTTTGGATCTAAGTTCACTTACCTCTTGTGATAATGTGAAGAATAGGGGCACATGATTTCTAGTCCCATAGTGCTCGACATTAGACGCGATGGTCGAAATTAATTATTTAGCCTCTGTGGGAGGTTTATTCACTAAGGCCCCTTCTACAGCCACATGGATTGTACTTCTGTCATTGGAGATCAAGCTTCGTAGAATTATTGTATCAGAAGTGGATTTGAAATCTGATAATTCAAGAAATTACCTTAGAGGCATTTGAACCACTTCCAATACTCATGCAGTATCTCATTGTTCGCCCGCGTGCCTAGATCTCCTTCCTAATTTTGGCAACTCGAGAAGCAGAAAAAAACTTATTCAGAAAATGCTTTTTTATCTGTGCCTAGGTGGTTATGGATCCTGCAGGGAAAAGATACAACTAGTCTTTGGCATTGTCCTTCAGAGAGAATAGAAAAGCTTTAAGGTTCAACTACTCTTTAGTTGCTCCATGTGGTCGTATACACATGGAACTCTTTGATATGTTTATGTGGGTCCTTACTTGCAAGACAATGAAAGATAGACAATAAGTGAATAAGTCTTGTCTTAAGCTTAAAATTATTTGTCATCTTAGGATAGGTAATGCAGAGTGGCTGCTGAGTCAGGTCAGAACAACAAGGTCTCTCAAAGTGTGCTCATGCTAAGGCTCAACCATGTTTCTCAATTTCTTCCTCTAAATGCTCTTCCTCCGATGTGCATCTTGCACAAATATCTTTTTGAGAAGCTCTTGGCTCTCTAGCTTCCCTCTTTTGTCTCCTTTCTTCCCATTCAACCTCTACAAAATATAACAAAGAATTTTAAACCAAGGAGGATTGAGTCATAATAGAAGAATAAACAAAAGATTGAAAACTCTTTAAAAGAGAAATTAGGGCACTCCCCACCAACGACACCAATTTGTTCAAATGGGATTTGTCTCCTAAATTTGGACCAAATAATTTATCAAACTATCTACAACAACTAGTCTTAGTGGCAAGGTCAGGTTGAACATAGGGACCACGAGAAATTCTCTAGTAAACAATTTCCAACTCGAGAGTAACTGGGGGGTTAAGATTTAATTGGTTTTAGCTGTGAATAAAGTAAAATTGCAAGAAATATAAATTGGATGAATTCAATAATCCAAAGAGCCTTGCTTGAGTCAAAATAGATTTTTCCTATTTAAAATATTCAGTTCATCGAATTACCACTATCCAACTAGATTTGTCATTCTAACCAATTTAATAAGAGAAGCTAACTAAATTGTCCTATATTCCTAATTATTCCAATTGAAATTTTCTAATCACATTATCCAGAGATTCTTGGGTGGAATGATCAATTTTCAAGCGTATAACTGAACGCATTTGTTAGGTACAATTCTAAGTTGGTTAGAACAATGTCCATCGAATTAGAATAACAAGCTAACTTAACCCTATTACTTCTTGCTTAAATATATGATGGAATGTCATGAATCATAGATTTAAACGAAAGCAAAGTTCATATATGGATTCGTTAAAGGACATAAAACGTAAAATCATAGATTCATTAGATACAGATCATTCACATAAGCATGATTGAAGAATAAATAAGAATAGCATTCATACTTAAAGAATCAGCTAAATGTTTAAAAACAACAAATCTTGACAAGAAGTTCAATATTCTAACCCCAAGCTAATCTATGCCTCTTTAGCTGAAAATATACGTGATCAATAATACAAATCTTCTATTGTTTATCCATTGTAATAAAAATGTTCTAACATCGGAGGAAGAAGTTTGAAAAATTAGGTCTCAATTGGGTAATGACAACCTCCTTAAAATAATAATAGAAAGGAATTTTTATAGAAAATCATAAGGGTGCCACAATTCCTTGACTGAGCGTCGTGATGCTTGACAATTGTTGTCGAAGGGTAACACTATGCGAGAATGAGTTTTTCAACGCTTAAAACGGACACATAAAATTCTTGAGTTCGAAGCGGCACGATGCCTAGGCCTATGCATAAGGCTGCTCTTCTAGTGATAAATTTGTAATTAAGATCCACTTTTCATCCTTAGCTTGTTTTAAGCTTAATTTTGCTTAGATTAACACCGATATACTCTAAATTTGGCTACTCAACCATTAGGGCATCGAACACTTATAAAATCAACATATAATAATATTAAGTAGCAGAACGAACACAAATTAATGAGAGAAAGATAGTGTACTTCAAGTTCTATCATCCTTCTCTAATGAGTAGGCTTTAGGCTCCCTAAAGCAGTGCAATATGAACGAAATCGATGTAGTCTTAGCGAACAAACGATAAAAACAATAGCTGCAACAAAGACATTTGAACTCTTAAAATACAAACTCTCTCAAGTAACCAATGAAGAACAACTCAAAATCATATGTGACAACCCTAGCAAAGGCCTCCTTGAGTTTAAAAAGCCACCACCAAACAAGGAAAAATATCATCAGAATAAATATGTAAATGAGAAAAAGAAAAAAAGACACGTGGAAGCAATCTGCAGAACTTTATGAATAAGGAAGTAATCTGCAAGAATTAGCAACCTTTAATACATCGACCGAGACAAGTGTACTCTGATACAACTTCTAAGACAACTATCAAATAACGACTCAATAAGAACAACTAGAAAACATAAACAAATATACTTAGCCAGTAACAAGAGCACTAAGAAATTTAAATTGACATGAAAACTTCTCATCATAAAAGTGCTTTTTGAAGAATTTAGTTTGAGTAGAGAGTAGTTCTCGTGGTTTCAATAAATAAGGGCACTAAAAATTATGACTACTTGGTGGGCATTGATCAAGATTTTGATTTTGATTCTACGGAAGTTCAACCTATTATCCTTACTCCCAATTTAATCAATTGCGAGAAACTTGAAATAATGAGGCCTTATATTTGCAATTTTACATTTTTCACAACAAAAACATCCATTTAAATTGAATTGTTGGATCTTGAAAAGAAACTCATACATAGATTTTTTGAAGATGGATATGATCTTACGATTTTACTATGTTTTTAATAGAAATAATTGCATAGGGATTGAAGCTTATAACTTGTTTCCATGAATGACGATTAGAGTTTACAAGACTTGTTTACTTCCAAGGATGGGGTCATTTTCTCGTGTTTGCTTTTGGTCGTTGAATCTTGCTCTCAAGATTTTTTTATGTGACCAAAATTAAATTTATGCATAATAATAAATAAGTTTAGCTTGTGGTTAACTCCGTTTCATTTAGTTAGGTTGTGATTAACTTTGTTTCATTTAGTCCGAGCTTTGACATTTAATAAATTACTTTTAAAAAATAAACTAGAATGAAGCATCTCACTCTGTAATTTTATATCAAAATATTGGTTTTCTTTTTCTTCAATATTATTTGGAAAAGCTAAAATATTAACGAGGAAGAGAAGTAATTATACTTCCATCCACATAAAACTTAGCATACACATTTTGTGTTGCAGGAAAATTATTTTGAATAGCAGTTACAAAATATTCACAAAGTTTAGAATTTATTAACTTTTTGACCAAATTACATAGTTTCAAAAATTTCTTTAAACTTTCTAGAGTGATTCAAAAGTATTTTTATCATTAGCGTTAGACAAAAACCATTAATTTTTTTGTTTCGATCGGAGAATTCCATAAATATCCTTAAACTTAAGAAGAATTTAAAAATACTTCTATTAATCCAATTTTTACACCAATATTCTTAGAATTCAAAACAAATCCGAAATTTTAGGTTAAAATCTTAAGTTTTAAATTTCCATATACCTCTATGGACACCTGTAGATGTGGTGAATTGATATTTTCATTACATGGGGTAAAAATGAATGAAAAAAAGTATAAACATTCAAAATAACACTGATATAAATAATATAGATATTTACTTTTTTTTAATAATAACATAATTATTTACTAATTTAAATATATGTTTTGAATTTTTTATTTTTATAATTTTTCAGAAATATCTCTCGAAATAAAATTCCTGTGAACTTAACACTTTGATATATCTATCAACATCGATACTTTAAGCCATAAAATTTCACAAAACCTCGTAAAGTTAAAAATAAATCTCCTTAAAACATACTTAAACAATAACTAGGTCAAATTAAAAAATATATATTCACACGAGACCGATAGATATATCAGAGAATTACTCTGTGTTAGTAGTCAAATACTTTTCCTATTTAACAATTAATTATATGTTAATTACAATAATAAGTATTGAAATTGGTTGTGTTTGTGACCTATCACTGTGTGTTAATAGCCAAATCAATTTAAAACTATGGTTTTAACTTCAGATTTTGATTTTTATTGGTGAAAAAATTGGTGTAAAATTTGAATCAATGAAAGTATTTTTTTAAAACTTTTTTCTAAGCTCAAAGGTATTTATGAAATTTTTCAATAGTTAAGGGGTATATTTGAAACAAAACTTTAACGATTTCCATTAAAAACTAACGGTAAGTATACTTTTGAACATTTTTGAAACTTTTGAAAGGTTAAGGGTGTTTTTGACACAAATTACAAAGTTCAAAACTATTCTATATATTGATAGACTTCTATTACTGTTTATCAATGATAGACATTGGTAAAAATTTATCATTGATCGATTAAAAAAAGTTGTTATATATTATAAATATTTTTGTTTATTTTGCTATATTTAAAAAACAATTCATGTTGTTGTGTAACTCTTTTTTTTTTTTTTTAAGAAACTTTGATTCAATTATGTTTAAATTTAACAAGATGATCAGTTGCAATATGAAGCAAATAAACCTTTGTAAAATTAAGAGAAAAAATAAAAATAAAAAGGAAAAAATAGAAAAAATATTATTGTTGGATAATTAAAATTAATTGAGAAGACAAGAAAATATAATAGTAAATGATATGGAAGAAGTTTGGATTGTGTTGGGTGGTCATGTGTGGCTTTAGCGTTGTGGGAAGTGAGTTAGTTAAACACAAAACTTGGTTAAGTAGGTGAACTAAACCCGTTATTGTGATCGACTTAGTTAGCATAAACAAAATACAATACCAATAAAATAAACATAACCAACAATCCACCAACCCACTTCACTTACAAAATCTCTCTCTCTCTCTCTTTCTTTTTATATTTTTATCAGTTCAGTTAACTGAATTAACTTTTTCAATCTTTTATTTTCTTTTCTCTCTGCGGTTTTGGTGTGCATTTTCAAAGTGGGACACCGAAACTTTCTAGCATAAAACAAAGAGATATTTTAGTGTTATTTAGTGGTTTTTTTTTTTTTTTTTTTTTTAATATCGTTTGTTGTTGTTGTTATTATTTAAATAAAATTAAAAAAAAATAATCATTTGTGATCACCCAAGACAATGTGGTTTGGGTAGTTCCACCAGATAGAAACCCAATGGGAAGTGTGGCCATTTTGTTTTGAGAGCATTAGAGAAGATTAATTGCATTAGGGGAGTTGGAAAGAAGAAGGAAGGCCTTTGTTTGGCTTTATCAAATGTTGGACAGTTTTCTTATTAATATACATTATCTAGAGATATTTAACATATGAAAAGTTGATCAACCAATGCACACTAAAGTGGAAACAGTTTAGTGTGTGATATATGACCTTTCTTTTTATTTTGAGTTCTTGGTAGTAGTGGATAATTCAAAAAATTATTTAGTAAAATCTATAAACCCGATTTGAGATCATCAAGGTTATTTTATGGCTACTACAATTTCTTTTTTGCTAATTAAGCAAAAACAATTGTGTTGTGTACCAATGTTTGCCGCATACAATAAAATTGATTTTACAGTAGAAGTTTCTAAATCTCTATAAAACCTTATGTATCTTATGAAAGATCATATATTAGCACCATACACACAAAAATATTCTTATCACCCACAGATATTTTGAGAGTTTTCAATTTTATACTCAATGGTCACACCTTTTGATATAACCGATATAAATAATCAATTACATATTGTAAGTCTCATTTATGTATTGGTTGTCTTCTACCAATAGAAGATAACTAATCATTTGTCCTCAAAATTTGAGACGTAGATGTCTTAAAATATTTTTCTTCGACGTAACTTTAGATTAGAACGATACACTATTATTCTTTTTTAAGTTTGATATACATTAAGTTAGATGTCTTAAACTAGGTCTCTTTGCCTCTTATCTAAATAGCACTTCTGCCGATCTTGAGTTATCTTAAGGTTCTCTCTGATTAACGTATAGCTTGCACTAACCTAGAGCCTACTAACTTCCACTCATCCACTTTATTTCAAAATATCAAAGTTGTAAAAGGCTTGCCATAAAAAGCTTCATATGGCATCATTCCAATACTAGAATTGTCAATGTTATTGTATGCAAACTCCATAAGCAATAAGGGAGTATTCCAACTTCCTTTAATCTGTAACACACAAACTGCTAACATGTCTTCTAAAGTCTTGGTGGTCCTTTCTGACTGACCATTTGTCTGAGAGTAAAAAGTTGTACTAAAACGTGTAACTTAATTTTCAACGTCTTCTACAAACTAGGCCAGAACTTTGAAGTAAGTCTTGGATCTCTGTCTGACACCTAGACATTAAAACCTCACAATGACACACAATCTTCTTGATGTAAAGCATAGCTAGTCGATCTAACTAAATGTCACCTTGATCGGTACGAACTATACTGTGTCTTTGTAAGTCTATAAGTAATCACCTAGATTCCGTTGGAACCACTAGAAGTACAAGGTAAACCAAAAAAGAAAACCTTCTTGACTCGACCTACTCCTTTATACGTATTCTCCAAAAATTTTCCATGCTTGATGTGCAGCAGTTGCTCCAAAAATTTTCTCAAAATTTGAATCATCAATGGCTTGATGAATGATGGTGATAGCCTTTTGATCTTTTTTCCTGGTATTTTGTAAAGTTTCTCGTTGAACTTGACTCAAAGTTGCATCACTTTCTGGTTCTTCAAAACCATTATTAACAATGTCCCACACATCTTGTGAACCAAGTAGAGCTTTCGTTTGAATACACCAACTGCTATAATTTTCTTTTGTAAGTCGAGGTATTTGGAAGGGAACTAAATTGTTGTTTGCCATTAATTTGCAAAAACAATTTTTTTAAACTCCAAACTCTTGCTCTTATACCACTTTGTTGGAAGTGTGTGATGAATACCCCAAATAAATAATCACCAAATAGAATATTTAAGAGGAAATAAAACAAACTTATTGGAAGACTTTAACTCTTTTTGTGTGTATTCTACTTCACACTTGGATGATTTAGATTACAACATTCCAAGCCTATTTATTGGATTGTCAGGAGCATAACTCATTCCACAATTAAACACAACAATTTAAATCCTACATTTAATTAATGTGAAACTCTTACTAAATTAACTCTAACCACTAGAAGAAAAGATATCTACTATGACAGTTCATTTCATCTAAAATTAAAAGGAGAGAAGAAAAAACTGTCATAAAAGTTAAAATGTGCATTTTTGGCGGGTAAAACCGGAATTTTTTAGATTTGAAGAATTTATGACAGTTTTTAACTGTCATAATTCTATGACAAATTTTAACGGTCATTGAATATAAATAATAAAATAATTTATTAATTATATATTTTCTTATCTCCTTTCTCTCTACATCTCCACAAAAGGCTCCAAAAACCCTTTCCTTCTTCAATCGACGACGGCCGGCCAATCTTCAAAAACCCTTTTCAAAAATCCCTCTTCAAAATCCCTCAATCTCTCCATCTTTATCTCCATCGTTTAGTCTTTCTATCTTCAGCAGCCGCCCACTACAACCCACACAAGTACTATACCGCCGGCCACCATAGGTGCGACGGGCTTCAAATGGCATCTCCAGATGCGACGGGCTTCGTTAGATGGCATCTCCAGACGCACGAGCTTCATCTCGTTTTAGTTTTGTGTATTTTTTTAGAGTCACTTAAATTTTTTTTTGTTGCTGTAAGCAGTAAAAGACATTGAAGAAGGTAATAACTTTGAGAAATAGCTTCAGTATATCAACAGTTTGGATTTTCTGATGTTTATATGGTTTAATGGTAAAAATTGCAGAGAAAGATGACACTTCGATGGAAGCTGTGAATGATGCAACTGATGATCAGGATCTGGTTACTAAGGCAATACGACCTCAAGGAAGGTTAGTCTCGTTGTATTTGGACTTTGTTAAGCTGTTAGAGTGTTTCCTAGTTTAGAATAAAAATGAATAAAAGCATGCTTAGATATCTATGCAGCTTGTTTTCTGCTATTTCTCCTCTTTTAATACACTGGTTTATACATATATGCAGCTTGTTTTGATGCCCCTGTTGGTTATTGTTCTATCTGAAAATAAGCTACTTTTATTAGGTCTTTTGGTAGGAAGCATCAGTGTAAGCACCTCGGAATCGTTACTTGGTATTTCATGATCAAAAGTTTCCCTTCATATCTACTATATAAACAATGAAGCATTTACATTTAATCAACATTGCTCACTAAAAGTTGATTTATTGTAGATGGTCATTAACAGCATTGCCTGGGTAATTTGGGTAAATCCTTTTCCAATTATCAAGAGTTCCTAACAATCCTATGCATCTTTTTCTTGCATTGTCTTTTAGTATCCCACTCTAACACATACACAAGAATGTACCAAAATAGGTTTAACTTAGGATGCAGCTGAAATATTTTTCTTCTTTTTTCCCTAGGTTTGAAATGTAAAATTAAATCTCGTTATTGTAAAAACCTAGTTAGGAAAAAAATTAGGACTGTTAGTATGATTGCGAGAAGGGGAATATCAGTAATTATTAGCTAGTAAGTTTGTTAAACATTTTAGTTTTAAATAGAGGGTGTGGATTGGAAGCAAGGAATTCATAATTTTTTGGGATTCCTTTAGGAAATTTGGGAAAGACTAGTCTTCCACAAAGATTATGGTTGTTTTTGTTGTCGTCTGATTATGCTATCTTCCGGTTAAAAGAAAAACATACTGTAGATACCATATTTTGACCATTTATTTTTTACATTTACTTTACTTTATTTTATTTATTAATTTTAATTAATTTAAGATGATTTGAATTTGAATTTAATTTAAAAAAAAAAGAAAAAAAAAAGAAAAGAAAACAGTATTTAAAAATTCATATCTTTTCCCTGTTTTATCTCAACCACTTCCAGTCCTACGATTTTCCCCCTCTCTACGCTCCCTCTCCACGATTCTTCCTCTCCACGATTCTTCCTCTCCACGATCCTCCCTCTCCACGTTTCTTCCCACGATTCTTCCCACTTTCTGACTATCACAAACACGATCTTCATGATCTGGCAATCTTAAAAAAAAAAAGTTACCATCTCAGTGCCCTATAAAAACAGAGAAAAAAAGAGAGAAGAGAGGATTTCTTGATTACTGGAAGAAGAGATCAATTAAAAAGGAAAGGCAAAAAAAAATTTGAGTGTATCTTGGCATTTTTGCAACGATTCTTCAATTGCAACGATGATATGCTCAAATTTTCTTGGCATACTTCTAAGAATCTTTTCAACAACTCTTTGATCGCCTACTTCTTCACTATTTAATCTTAAACTATTGACAATTACAAGAATACGATTGAAAAATTCTTCAATAGTTCCAGTTTCTTTCATTTTCATGCAATCAAATTCGGATATGAGAGCTTATAACCTTACCATCTTTACCTAATTATCTTCTCCTTGATAGGTAGATTGTAAAATATCCCAAGCCGCCTTTGCAAAAGTAGCTGTTGAAATTCTCTCGAAAATAAATTCATCAACAACTTGATAAATGAAGAATAAAGCCTTCTTGTCTTTCTTACAATTTTCTCTTAACTCAACAAGTTGTTGCTCTGTGAGCTCACTTTAATTCTCAACTTCAGTGTATCTTCTTTCAACAATGCCCCACAATTTTTGTGAGCTAACACTTTTATTTGAATACTCAATTGATTAAAATTCTTTCCGTTGAACCTTGGAAGTTGGATTGTAACATGTTATCATTTGAAGCCATATCTAACCAGAGTTCTGATACTACACTTGTTGGAAACATAATAGGCCCTCACAATACAAATTAAGAAACAAGAGAAGAAGATTGTTCTCTTATTCACACAATTTAGACGAAAAAAATTGAATAATATTTCTTAAACTTGAATTTCTTACTTTCTTTCTTTTCATACAAATGAGAAACCTTACACATATTTATACTAGTAGAAAAGTACATTAAAAGTCATCAATAATAAATATCAATACATGTGTCTCTTCATATATCAATGTATTTAGTGATTAACTATTTCATGTATCTTAACTATTCACACATATTTAATAATGCAAATTCATGTATTAAGTTTAGACTAATTTAATTTCATCACGTTCCTTTGCTGTCCCAAGAAGAGATAGTGCTACTGAAACAATATTCATGGCAGACAACCCAGCTTCTTCTAGCTGATGGTGAGGCAATCCTTGTTCAATGTATCTATCTGGAAGTACCATAGCCCTAAACTGCAAAATGTGATAATTTACAAACTCAACATTACTGAATTACAATTGAAAGCTTGAGTATATATTTGAATGGAAATGATTTTTCAGGTGCTTAAAATATTCTTTCAAGTACTGATAAAGTCATTTCAAATCAACTTTGAGAATCCTTATAATAATTACCTTAAGTGGTCCATCTAAGATTCCAGTTAAGCTTAAGAATTGTGAAACATGTGATCCAAAGCCTCCTATTGAGCCCTCCTCTACAGTAATAAGGATCTCATGCTGCTTAGCTAAGCACTTGACGAGTTCTGAGTCGAGAGGCTTGCAAAATCTTGCATCTGCAACCGTCGTGGAAACACCTAGAGTTTTCAGAATTCTTGCAGCTTCAAGACATTGTTGAACTATTGATCCATACCCCAAGAGAGCAACCCTATTGCCTTCCATCAATACCCTACCCTTTCCAATCTACTCAAAAGTTCAAAACATAAGCACAATTACAATTTTACTAAAAGTATGTTCCAATTTCAAAATTGAACCAATGAATGGTATAAATTATACACAAGTTTTTCTATCTTAGTTTCTTTTGTTACTATTGGGAATGACTAATCATTGTAGGAAATGGATTCTCAAAAAATATCTTTTTCTGTTTTTTATTAAAGTGGTTTTGATCATCTTTTTAATTAGACTAATCTGTTTTTTATTTATGAATTTGAAGTTTTATGATTTTGTGATTTCTGTTTATGGGAAAAAAAAGTTTAATTTTTTTCTTCATTACGAAAGGATTGAACGTGTTCTTGGAAAGAAAATATGTATAATTTTCTATTTTTCATTTTCTATGTTGTTATATTGTGTTTGAAAACTTCTTTGAGAATTTTTTTAAACTTTTTTTTTTATTACAACTCTACTTTTTCACGAACCCTTTTTAGTGAAGAGCGTTTTTTATATAATCTTGGACAACAATCAATATGAGACAATTAACACTAAAATCATGCTGATTACTCTAAAAAAAGTTGTTATATTCTACAACACAAAAGAATATTTAAAGTCATATCGATTCCAATAGTTTCATTTGGTACTTTTTGTTGCTTGATTTTGCCGAGTATATTTTGTTAGTTGAATTTTGATGGTTTATTCGTAGACCATTTTGATTTGGTGATTTAAACATATAGTTTTTTTTGAAGGCCTAACCTCAAGTGGGGTTCCTTTGTAATGGAGAGGGAGAAGTGCTCCAATTCCATTGCCCTTTGGAAACCTGAAGCAGCTTGGTCTGTCATCAATGACAATTGCTGTGGCCACCATGCGAATAAGCTCAGCTTCATCAGATGGTGCCATGACGATCATGTTGGACAAACAAGAAGTATATAGAATATCAAATGCTCCACAATGGGTTGGACCTTCAGGACCCGCCAAACCCGCCCGATCCACCACAAACCGAACCGGTAATTTTTGAAGATCTACATCATGTACCTACATTATCATTTTTCACAACGTAAAGAAATGATTGAGTTAAGTAGGTGTGGAAATATAAGCTAAGAAAAAGGAGGTAAGGGTTGAAGTTGGTGATGAGATTATAATTATATATAATGGTAGGGTAAGGGAACCTGATCAAAGGCACGTTGAAGGAAAGTGGAGTAAACAGAGCAAAATGGTTTCATCCCCTGTGTGGCCAACCCAGCCGCAAAACTCACGGCGTGCTGCTCCGCAATCCCCACATCGAAGCACCGATCTGGAAATCGCTTCTGGAAGTAATTAAGCGCTGTTCCAGCTCCCATCGCGGCATGGATCCCTACAATCCTATCGTCACATTCTGCTGCTTTAATCAGTGACTCCGCAAAGTATTGACTGAATGAAAGTTGTGCTTTCGATTTGGTATTTTTCACCTGCTTCCCTGTCTTTGCCTCAAACTCCACCACTCCTGATAATTATTTTTAATATTCAAATTTCAACATATACATAATACATAATGAAGTATGACTATTTGGTTTTTGAAAATATATATGTTCAAGAGAAGAAAAAATAACAAAGCTAGAGTAAGGATATTATATAATGAACATACCATGCATTCTATCGGGTGCAGCCTCAGCTGGAGGATAGCCCTTCCCTTTTTGTGTAAAGACATGGATAAAAAATGGACCTTTATCATTATTATTATTATTCTTACACCTTTGCTTCACATCTTCAAAAGTGGACACCAATTCTCTAACATTATGCCCATCCACTGGACCCACATACTGTAAACCAAGATCTCCAAACAAACCACACCCCACCATATTCTTTGTCTTCTTCACCTGTCCCCACATCATAAAATGAAAAACAACCAACTAAAGAGATAATAGAAACTATGACATATTATTACTAGTTAATTATTATTGAAAGCCTAACTAGCTAAATTCTCCATAATTTTACCTCTGTGGCTCCCACGAATGGTCGTTGTCGGAGCTCCGCTAATGCAGCGCTGAGGGCTCCTACGGGAGGGGCTGGACCGTCGAGGGTGGCGGTTGGGAGAGAGACTTGGGCGTTGTCGTTGAGGATGATGATGAGATTGGAATTGAGATAGCCTGCGTTGTTCATGGCTTCATATGCTTGTCCTGCCGTCATCGCTCCATCTCCTATCACTGAAACAACATTGTTTTCTTCTCCTTTCAAATCCCTTGCAATTGCCATGCCTTCATTTTTTTTTTTTTGTCACCAAACTTTGCAAGATCAGTCACAGTCAGAGAAATATGTACTTTGACAAACAATTATAATTCTATTTTATACTTTCAAGTTCACTTAATAAAAAAAAAATATATATGTTTGATGGATAATCTGATCCTGTTTCTCAAAATTATTTTTTGTAAATTTTGAATAAAATATTCTTACGTCTCAGGTGTAGTTTGATTTGAAATCTTAAATTTTAAAGTGAAAAATTACATTAAATAATGCTTAAAATATAGTATAGATCAACAAACCAAACAAAAATTTGAAACATGAAATGCAACTTTAGGCACCACAAGTCGAAGAAGTACTATTAAGTGAGGAGGAAATAGCATGGTATTGCATCAAGCAACTAACCAGTTAAAAAAAAAGGTTGATGGATGCAAGGGAATTTAATACTATATAAACTCTAATAATCTTAGAAACATATATGTGGAGTGTGGAGTGACTTATTGTTAAACTATCGTTTAGCTTATATACTTTTAAGCATAATTTTAATTTGGTTATGGCATAGTGATCACTCCATTGTTTGCATCTCCTTGAATGTTTATGATTTTACGAGATGGGTTAACAAAGCCAAAATGAATATTAGTCAACTAGCATGGTGTTTGGTACTGTATATCAACTTCTAACCTTTAAAAATGATGCACAAGAGTTCTTTTCATTTTTTTTCTTCTTTTTCATGGTACTTAGAGAATATTATCGACAATAATTCTATACCTAATGTTAGAGTCTGAGGTTTGGATGTAAACTATGGTAAATCTTCAAAGTGTGATATAATGCCGACCTTGAATTTAATTTTTATATTTGCAAGATTTTTTTTTTCATTTAGAGATTTGAATTTTTAACATTAAATTATATATTTTTTAAACTAAATTTTAACTTGCAGAATGAATGAGTCCTTCAGGGGACCTAAGGAGAATGAGAGGTTTTGCTAAAATCCTTGCCCCATGGAATAAAGAACCTAAAGGAGCATGGGTAATATATTCCGCCGTTTTTTTCTTGCATCCATGACTGACCCCCACTTGTTGAGGAAGTTGAAAGGAGTCCTAACTATGGCGGAATGTTTCCCAGATGTTAATGAACAAGACGAAATTTCTTCTCAGAGACCTTCCTTGCTTTGGAATACGGATTTGGGATGCCCCTTCGTCTAAACTCGTTTACGTGCTGCCTCTCTCTCGTGAACTCACTGTTGCACTCCTTAACAGAAGGACTCCGACAAAGAAGCAGAGCGCCACTCAACTCCTTTTAAAATTAAATGATAATAGATAGCCGTTTTAAGGATAATAATTAAGTATATAACAAGATTTAAAAAAAATTAGAAATATAGTAAAATCTATCCGCAATAGGCTTTTATCATTAATAAAACTCTTATAATCTATCTAGAATAGATTTGTATAATCGATAGATTAATATATTTTGTTATATTTATAACTTTTTAAAAATATTATAAACGTTAATACTTTCAAACAGTTACTATTTTTTAATTATACAATCAAATACATATAAATACAAAGTCAACCTAATAGAATGAATAGTCTATTCAATTAACTTCCTCAACTATATTGTAGTGAAAGTTGACTTTATTTTTTTATTACTTTCTTATGAATCCAAATCCACTTTAAAGATTATTAATTCCATTGTACTTTTCTGAACTATTAATAATTTCTACGTTGAAATTTGTCTTAAAACACGTAGTTTGTAATTTAAAATTATATTTTATTTAATAAAATTGTTATTGAAAAATTAATAATTAAATTGGATATTATAATCTTGTATCCAATAAATTAAGGTCCCAAGATTATTTTGAATAAACTTGATTTTTATATAGAGACATAAACATGGATCAAGTTCGAGTACAGAGCCAAAATGATCTATAGCATACTAATAAGGTTGGGAGTGTTATTCTAAGGACACTATAGATGCAACCAACTTTGTAGCTAGTACAAACGATGTGATCTTAAATCGTACTTCATGTAGAGACATGAAAGTGGGGTATCCTATGTAAGGAGTTTACATAAGATTAAATTATGAAATAGTCACTTTTACGGTTTATAACACCGTTTACTGTATAAAATTAACTATTTCGATTATTGATGACCTATGTAACATAATCTTAATCCTAAGTTAACTATGAACTCAGTTCACATAAGATTATCATTAAGTCTCCCATTTCAGGAGTAAGATTAGGTGAATATAACTTAGGTCATAGGGTGCAAGACGAATTTCATTTATACCCACTTTAGAGTTAGTAGATAGGTTGATTCCTTAAGAACTGAATCCAGGTCTTGAGCAAGGAGCCCTACCCTCTCATTGGCACTTGAGGGATTCAGTTTATAGTTTTGACCTTAAACAAAATTGTGTTTAATAGTGGATTAATGGGACTTACGGAGTAAGATGTAATCTTAGGGGTAAAATTAATAGTAGATCTAGTCGAGATTATAAACGACCTATGAAGGATTAACTAACTAATTATGGTTATATCAGATGAACACAAATATATCTATAGTGAGGGAATGCAACTACAGGACTTTAGTGGAATGACTTATTAGTTAATGAATGTTGTTGATTAGCTCGATCTAAAAGAATTTAACTAGTTAATCTCAAATAGTTGAATTTCATGATCTATAGATCGATTAGGTTCCCCTGCTAGCTTATATGGAATAGACTTAAAACAGTATGATGTAATAATTTGAATTGTTCGAATTTGTTGAGGAGAGAGAAATTGACAAGTATATGTGATATAGGTGTCGTTTATCAGATTAGAGATAGAGCTTTATATATAAATGAAATTTAAATATAAAAAATATGAATGCAGATTCATATTTAAAAGCTCAAAATTGATGGAAATGGTCAAAGTTGTAAAAAATCAAAGGACGCAGACTTTTGACTTTTAAAAGTCAAACTTTGATCGGCAATATATTCAAATATGATTTGAATTTTGAGAAAGTGAATGTGGATTCATGCTTAGAAGGTTGAAATTAGTCCAGACGAAAAAAAATGATAAAAAGTTAAAATGTGGACTTTTTGGTTTGAAAAGTCTAAGTTTGACTTAGTTGAAGTCACCGTTTTGCCCTTTGACTACAGTTAGTGGAAAAATTCAACATTTCGTTGGATAATCCCACTAACTTTAGTGGGCTAGGTGTTTTCATTTGACGAAGACAAAAAGCCCTCTAGAGAAAATGAACTTTGAAGTGTTAGGCCATAATAAATCTTCAACATGCACATGTTGCATGCCATTTTTCTATAAAAATGGGTTATCAAATTTATTAGAAAGACTATTGGGTCTTTGAGATTTTGGTCTGGATTTTACACCATTATTCGCCAAAAATTTTCCCTATCCGAAATTCTCAACTTCCAAGCCCAATTTCTTTTTATTCTCATCTCTTTCTCTCTTTTCAGTTCTGAGTCTGGAGGATAGCAAATCAATTCTAGTGATGGTCTGGTTTTCTGTTGGGTGGAAAAATGAGCAATTACGGAGCTACCGAAATATGTAATTCGTTTAATTAACCATAATCGGTTTAAATTTAGAGTTTCATATTAACTTACTGCAATTAATATAAAATCTCGATCCGATTTCCACTGTACATGACTAAAATCTATCAATCTAGTCATTTGGTATACTCGAGATTAAAAAAATTGATAGATGTTTGAATTTCAAATTTTATGTGTTATAAAACTCTAGTTAATTGAACTTGTAAATTGGTTAGAACGTCCTTACAAGTTTAAAATTTTTTAAAATTTTATATTTAGTAAGTCCTTAACTTCTAAAAAATGCATAAAATATTAAACTTTCAATTAATTTGTCCAATATGTCAAAAACAATTTCAATTTTGTGTCTCATTATTTAGTTTTAAGAAATAACTACTAATATATAGGCCTTCTTTATTAAAAAAAAAAAGTACCAAGAGCAGCTGAAATGCTTGTAGAGCTGTGTCCAGCACCAAAAGTATCATAAATACTTTCATCCCTTCTTGGAAATCCGGAGAGTCCCCCAGCCTTCCTTACTGTTTGCATTCTACTCCTCCTCCCCGTAAGAATCTTATGTGCATAAGCCTATTTGTAAACATCAAAATTTCAGACTTTATCTCACTTTCATTTGGAGCTATGCATGTCAATAACAACAAAGAAATGACATTAACTTAAAAAAAAAAAAAAAAAACAAGAGAGAGAGAGAGATTTTAAATTAAAAGTTGATATTATATTGTTTGTAGGTACCTGATGGCCGACGTCCCATACGATCTTGTCTTGAGGTGCATCGAAGACGTAATGCAATGCCACAGTCAGCTCAACAGTGCCTAAGTTTGAACCTAAATGGCCACCTGATTTCGAAACTGAATACACAACTTCTTCTCTAATTTCTGCTGCAAGTTCTTCAACATCCTGAAATCTCACCAAAAAAGAAAAAATATACATGACTTTTTACTTTTTATTCACTTTTTACCTTCACTTCTCTCTGTGTCTTTTTGTTTGCCATAATATATATATATATATATATATATATATATATGCTTTCCATTGTTGTATCTCCATTGAGTGATTAGAAACCCTCTGTATAAAATTCTCCACTATCTACGTCTCTATTTTTCTTTATCTTTCTATTTCTCTCGATTTTATCAATAGTGAAAAGTCCTGTCACCTCTCCTTTAAAGTTTTCGAACCACATGTACTGTTGTGGAGAGAATTTTTCAGGTTGGTTGATTAGCATGGTCGGTTTATCGCGTCCGTTTTGGGATGCTTATATGAGGAAGAAAGAAGGGGATAGAGAGAAGACAGAAAGAAGGAATGCTAGCAAAGCTGAAGAGCAAAGAGAGAGAAGATATATGGAAAAACGAAAATAAAGAGAGCAAGGAGAAAAAATAATAATAATAATAATAATAAAAAGAGACACATAGAAGGTGAAAAATAAATAATTACATTTTTGGCTAAAGTATGTATATATATATATATGAAAAACCCTAGACTTTGTACAATATTTGTCTAAGAAGTAGCCTCCAAATTCCAAAAGTTTTAGTTTTCAGTAATACCTTAGTTAAACTAAAAAAGAATTCCAAGACACATTTACTTTTTTTTTTTTTTTTTTTTTTTTTTTTTTTTTTTTTTAGCGAAACAACTAGTACTCTATTTCGAAAATACTCCCAATCTTTGAAAAAGTTTAAATAATAATATATACCCTTCAACTAAAAATAAATTAAAAACATCCCAATTATTTGTTTATTGATATATAGAAACTGTTGCTATCTTGTTAAAATATCCCAATTAAAAGTTATCTTATGATACCTTTTAACCTAAAAAAAGGTTAGCAAACTGTCCTTACCACTATTAGTATATGAATAGAAATGGTTCATTGGCACCTCATATATATATATATATAGCACTTTTCTCTTTCATTTTCTATTTTTCCTAATGTTTCAATGAATGACCTAATTAACACTTTCCCAATTTTTCCCTTCTCTCTCTTTTATTCAATAACGTCTTATTCCCTTCATATGGATTACCAATCTTTAAAACTAACATCCTTTAATGTAGATATATAGACTAGTAAGACCAAAGAGAGAATAATAAAACTATTAATTACTTATATCAATGAAAATACTTTGTCCATTCATTTTTCTAGTTCAAATTAGTCTGATTGTTGTGATTAGTTAAGAATGATTTCCATCATCGAAAGTTATATTCCTTTGTTGGCCTATTTTGTATTTTGCAATTTATTGTTTTGTTTGGAGTCTTTTAAAAAATATAACAAAGTGACAAAATATTTACATTGAATAATTTCGAAAACGGAAAAAGACCATAGGCCTACAATAGAAAATACAAAAAATGTTTCGTCAACCATGCGCGTGATATATTTGATACACAATTCTTTAGATTTTGCTACATGATCGTTTACATTTGGCGATTTTTTTTCAAAATTTGGTATACGATCGTTTAGATTTGGCTAAATGAATTTTTTCAAGATTTTTTTGATACACGATCGTTTAGATTTGTTTACACAAACATTTATTTTTTCAGGATTATTTGTTACACGATCGTTTAGATTTGGTTAAACGATTTTTTAAGTTCTTTTTATACGCAATTGTTTATTTTTTTTACACTACCGTTTAGATTTGGTTACTTCAATCCAATATAAACAATTTTTCAAGATTCTTTTCTATAAGATTTGGTTACTTAATTTAAACGACATAAAAAAAGATGAGAAGAAATCGCAATGAAAAAAAAGAGAGAAAAAGAAGAAAGACGATAGAAAGAAATTAAATTTGGTTACCCAAATCTAAGCGACGTAGAAAAAAGAAGAGGAAAAGAAGAAAGACGATAGAAAAAAATCACAGTAAAAAAAGAAAAAGAGAAAAGGAAAAAATATGATAGAAAAAACTGGGGCAAACATGAAATATTTAAAAAATGGATAACTTTTGCGAATTTTATTATACAACTGTAGTTTGATATATTTATGATTTTTTTTTTTTTGGTTTTATGGAGAATTTTTGTCTATGGGACCTTACGTCATTTTATGGTTTGAATTAAAGTTTTGGGTTCCTATTTAGTTGCAAAGGAAATTTGTGTAAGAATATAATTGGAAGAATGAGGGCATATTTATGGAAAAATAAAAAGAGGAAAGTTATGTAGTGTTGATTTAAAATTTATTGTGCCAACAATTCCTTTTCTTGTGTTTTAATTTTCAAACCCTCATGTATGTATGAAGAAGATCGGTCGATCTATCAAAATTCTAATTGTTGGCTACTCTGATAGATTAACAAGTTGGGTTTTTCATATAGAAACACCCACCAAACACTTTACAAAACCAAACAATCGATATTATTGGTTTAGTCAACCAATAATTTACTTTATTCTTCTATTTTTTAAAAAATAATTAAATTTAGAACTCTCTCAACTGTATCCATCTATATTTCAAAACTATATATCAATTTGGCGACCTTAGGTTGTTTTTATTAGTGGCTGTATATTTAAAAGTACATCTTCAAAGCTATAAACATTTATTAAATAGAGAGTAAATAGACATTCTGTGGATGCGTTAGAAAACAAAATATAATAAAATAAAATACCCTAATTTTAGTACCTGAAGTGATAGATTCTTCATGTGAATTGGGTAAGAAACTTTGTCCAACCATGGCGTTATTGGTTTTTCTCCTGAGAAAACATCGTTGTTGTTGGTCTTTCTTTCAATTTCTTCACTCCTCATCTTCCTTTTTTCTCCATGGTCCACTTCATTTCTTGAAGCCCTACAAATTAACAACTGCATTCCAATATGGGAATTACTAAGTTGCATGTTAAATCACTCCCTAACAAGTGAAAATTAACATATTAAACCAACTAAAAAATATGACATTATATATGGTTTCAAAACATGAACTTCTACTTTAATCTATGTTAAATCATCAATAATGAATCCAAAAGCTTAAACTAAAGAGAGATGTTGTCGTTAAATCACGATTGATCTAAGAACTTATACTAACTTAAAAGTAGTTTGATCATATAGCATCTCCTAGATTATTTGAAATCATACACGGTCAAATCATAGAATGTCTTAAAACGCTCAATTGATTGATAAAAGTAAATTTAATACATAAATTTAACTTATATCGAAATTCAAAACTTTTGTATATGTTTAGAAAACAACAGTTAAAAAAAGACACGGGAAAAAAGGTAAAAGAAATGAAAAACCACAATAAATTAGAGAACCTGCTTTGTTGAATAATTAGTAAATTTTGGGAAAGGAGGTTGGTTGGTTGAAAAACAAAAATGGTTTGGTTTCATGAAAGACCAACAAACCGCCATTATTGTTGATCGAAATATATTGTTTAGTAAGCAAGCAAATAAAAGAGTACAAGAGGAAAGGTAGAGAGAATGATGTTGGATATGGCGGCCATCATTGGAAATGTAGAATTCCAATATATAGGGGAAAATGTATGGAAATGTTTATCATTGATAATTTAATTTTGGCCTATGTGAACATTAATTATGAATGATATATATATATATATATATATATATATATATATATATGATTACTTTGACAAGTTCTAAGTTAGATAGATACATTAAAATAATGGGAAGAAGTGGGAAAGGAAGCCAGCAATTGGAAGAGTACGTCTTATTTATAAAAAAAGAAAAAAAGAAAAAAAAAGAAAGAGGATAATTAGCTGTGATCTCATAATGAAATAAATAAAAATAAAAATGAGTAAAATACAAAGAAAGTAGAGGACTTATCTGTAACTGAGATATCGTAGTGTGGAATTTTGTGGAATAGGGAATGTTAATGGAATGCATTTTAGACATAATTTAATCCAACTCAATTTAGACAATTGATGATTCATCCGTAATATCTCTCAATTTTTTTAACAATGTTTCGTTCGTTTCGGGTGATTTTTTTTCCCTTTCCCTTTTGTTCTACAAATGCAAGTGGTGATATTCTACTTCTTCTAGATCATGCTTAAAAAATTTCTTAAAGAAAAAAAAAATGGTCATTCTACTTCCTTATTTGTTATTAAGTTCGATTCTCTCAAGAGTGCTTCTCTCTCCATCGTTGGAGGCACTTCTCATACGACAACCAATGATTACAAGGGTAACAACAGGCGATTAAGGTTGTAATTCAATGCACGATGTTCTTCGCTACCTGGGAGGAAGGGGGAATAAACAAAACATTGAAAACTTAAAAGAAAATGTCTAGTGATCAGTGAAATTTTTTACAATCACTCTTTTATTCATCAAAATCACTTCAATGCATCATGAATTTTTCGCATAATTAGGCGGTGTTAATAGCCTTTAGTTTATTGGAGGATTGGTTTTAAACCTAAGTAAGTGCTAAACCATTATAATTCTAAGGAATACGTTACATTTCTGTGTTCTTTCATTGCAATTCTTAACACGTCGTATGCATTTTGAATACATACAATTATTTCACAAAGTCATTCTCCATATTCAATTATATCTTTGTACATTTTCCTTAGCTCAAGCGTTTACCACACTCTTTTGCAAAGTTGCAGCTATGCGAAGTAACCTCAACGCATTTAACAAGTTCAATCAGTTCCACTATGCATAATGTGTTTTCCAATACCTGATCACACAACAAGTTTGGGGTATCCTACTTAAGATCACACAACATGAATAAGGTATCCTATTTCAGAACACACAGCAAAAATAGAGCATCTTATCCCAGATTACACAACAAGTATATGACATTTTTATCGCATAGGATACAAAAGATCATTTCCTTTCAAGCTTATAAGTTCCATGCATTCTTTATATTTTATTACCTCATCACAATCCATAAAAGGATCAATTTATTTTTAAGGCATAAACATTTTGAGAATTGGAAAGCATAAGATAAGTCACATAGTTCATGGTCTAAAGAAAATACGTTCATGAATTCGAACTCATTTTGGAAATTCTTTTTATTTTGAAAACATTTAATAACAATACCACTCGGACTCAAAAGTCTGCTAGCTCCTTTGCCCAGCTTCTAGGCCAAGAACTTCCTTGCAATTGTTCTGGCAGTACTTAAGCTTTAGGAAATTCCTGGAAATGTTAGAAATTCTCTCGATTCTTTCTTAACTCAACGCTGGGTACGAAAATTGTCCCAATTTGGTCGGGTTCCTTCTTATTTACGGGTTTCTTCATTGATGCCTTTCATGAAGAAATGATAACTTCTATAGGTAGGAAGAATCGATCCAATAATAGAACACCACGTTTCTCTGTCAAATCATTATACTGGATTCAGATAGGACGGTGAGGTCAAATCAGTTGCCAACCTACTGACATAAAGGTTGCGCTATCACTTCTAGGTGAAGTAGGCTCAACGCTTAATCGCGTTTGTCGCGTCACCTCTCTTCAACTATCTTTATCGCATTACTTCCTTGCAATACTCGAGTTACTCTTTAATAATGGTCTCATCGCTCTAATTACTCTGTGTGCTTGAATCTCAACGTATTAGGCAAAATGCATGCATGGTCTCATATTGTCGAATACCGAAGCCTAAACTCTTCGATCTTCTGCGTCCAGGCTTCTAGGTCTCGACACATTTTCAACTAGTTTATGTCGGTTTTTTTATTGTACTCCATAATAATTTTATGGATAATTGGTTTATTGTTTAATTATTTAATAAAAGTTATTATTCTCATTATTACTGAATTGCATATTATTGTATAATAATATCCGTGAATATGTTATGACTTTCTAAATATCCCTAATCCGTTATTATTGTGGGAACAATAATAAATTAAGATTAGCATGAGTTATAATTGATAATCATATGATGATTATATATGTAGAGACATAAATTATAATCATATTTTCTTATTAGAGAATAAGAATTGGACTGACCCCTTTTGAGATTATTACATGGACATGGGTCATAAATAATCTCAAATAATTGATTGTTTTTATCCTTAGACGTGAGATTATCATAGTGTCAAACATTTGAATTAATCTACTCTAATGCAATCAAACATTATCTTTAACCGGATAATTATAAAGGTTGTACTCGAATACATTATGAATTATATAGTTGAAAATTATTAATCAAGATGTAATTTATTTCTCTTATTATGAAAAGATATCCCTGAGCCCCTCGATTAAGCGTGACTGTGAAATTGCATGACCGTGCTATAAATGAATTAATAGGATATTAATGTCATTCATTATTTCAGTATGCTTATTTATCGAGACAACAATTGAATTAGATAAGGTGACTTTTTCCATGCCCTATATTCAATTATGCATATCTCATGATAAAAAGATTAAAACAATAATTAGATTAGGCTATGTTGGATCATCGACTTAATTCAATACCGCTAGCCATAATGTCTTGCTAGAGACCAATTATGACTTATGGGTCATAAAACGAGTTGTGGTCCCATTGCCATATTAAATTAACCTAACAGGTCGCACACGAAAGAAGTGGGTCGAATTTGTCTTTAGAATGGGTAATTAATAAATTCAATTGGAGAATTGGAATTCTATTAGGAAACATAATTAATAAGTCCAACTGGAGAATAGGAAACTTATTAGGAGACGTAATTATAAGCCCAATTGGAGAATTGGAAGCTTATTAAGCCTCCTAAGCTTATTTGAAAATTCAAGAAGCTTATAAATAAGACTAGGGGTTTTATTTTACATCAAGCAAAAACATAAAATTCGTTCTACATAGAGATAGAATCGAGGGAGTCAAAATTCTCACTTTGTAAGGTTCTACCAAACTTGAATTCAAGGAGTCGAATTCCCATTTCGTGTGTGGATACTGTCACATAATGCTTGTGATTTCATAATGTTTTGGTGATACGAATTGGAGAATCGTTTTTATCAAGAACAGAGGTAATTTAATTTGGATAAACTCAACATAAAGGTATGTTTATTCATGATTTAATTGTTATGCATGATCTGTTTATGTTCTAGGGTTAGATAAAATTTTTGTGTTAATTCCTCTATGTTTAGCCCGAGTTCATTTTCCAATAGTTTATTTTTCTTTACTAGGTTTTCATAGATTTTTCTTGTGGGTATTCAGTACTTCCTTACTCTATTGGCAAGGATTTTTTCAACATCTTTATCTTCTTTCTGACTTCAATCGATGCTTGGTTGAATGATGACGTTGTGCTGCATGTCGTCGGGATCTTGATGGCAGAGCTTTAAGTTGCTCAAATGAATTTTTGGATGGATTTTTATCCATGTGGGCAACACCACTATGTAAGATGTATTCCCCACCCTCTTGAGGACTTCCACTGGTCCCTTGTATTTTCTGACCAGGTGTTGGTCTTTGCATCCCCTGAATACGAATAGATCTGTAACGCCCAACAAATTCGATATTTCTTTTTTGTTTTGTCCATTGTCATCAATATTAAGTGTGGTTATGGGAATTTTTAAACTTATTGGAAGAACCTTGTCATTTTATTTCTCGAGTAATTAAGGCTGAGAATCTTTATTTGGTTTATGATAATAAGTATTTTTGGAAATAATTGGGGAAGTTTTATAAAACTAAGGTTGGTTGGTTAAGGGAGAAATGTGGGGACTAGTTGGGGTTAATTAGGTAAATTTCAAAAAGATTTGGAGATATAGGAGGTGGTTGTTTTCTAATTAATTAAAGGAATTGGAAAAAAAAAAAAAAAAAAAAAAAAGATAAATTTTCTCTTTAAAGCAGCCTCGGGACGCGCATCAAAAAATCAAAAAAAAAAAAAAAAGGAAAAGAAGAAAGAAAACAGTAAGCCGCCGCCGAAACCCTAGCCGCCTACCCACGCCACACGCCCAGCCGCGCCGGAGACTGCAAACCAAGTCAAGCCACCGCACGCCGAGGACCTGCTACGCACGCCAGCCGTGTTTGCAGCCGGAACTAGCCGCGCCGCGTCGATCTGAGGAAGGGCAGCCAGCCGCGTCGCGACGCCCCGATCCAACGCTGAGGAGCCGCAACCGATTAGTCAGCCAAGCCGTGTCCGCGACGCCGTCGTTCACACGCCCAGCCACGCCGCGCCGCTTAGATCCGACGCAGCGCAGCCGGAACGTTCGCCAGCCAGCCGTCGCGCCGACTGAAATCCAGCAGCTAAGCCTCGCGCGCCTCCAGCCGTCGAACCCGAACCCGGAATCGCCCCGCGCCCGCTCGCCCGAACCCGAAACCGAACCCGCGTCCGTGCCCACACGTGCCTAGCTCTCCCCGCGTGCAAGCCACGCCGCGCCGCCTGCACTGCAAGCCGAGCCGCGCCTCCTTGCTGACACGAGCCGAGCCGCACGCGCAAGATCCTTGCGCCAAGCCGAGCCGAGCCGACCTCTGTTCTCCTTCCAGCCGAGCCGCCAAGCCTAATTTGGCTCCTTCCACCTAATTTTTGGTAATTAAATCAATTATTTTGGCATTATCCAGTAAGATTCAATATTTTGGGCACTAGATAATTTAAATTGGAATTAAATTAGATCATTTTTCCTTAAGGGACGTCTTGGACCAAGTAACTGCTGCAGCGGGGGATTTCTTCAGTAGGGGCTTGAGCACTGCAATCTCCTTCTAGGGTAAGTCATTTCGAATGAGTCTTGAACCGTTAATCGTGGGCGACCTAATTACGAATTTTGACATATTAAACAGTTAGGACCTCGTCGCTTGGAAAGCGTACTGCCTCGCGGTTAGGACTCGTCAAGTAAATCTCCAGGTAAGAGATTCTACTACTAGCTCCATGCTTAGAAATATGAGATGATGTATACTCCAATTTTGCATGTTGGGGATTGGACGGTACGATGCCTGAAATCAATGTTAGTATGATGTAAATGACGGTATGGTTATACTATAGCCTGTTATGTGTGGCGAGAGCTATTATAGCTATACGACGAATGTCGAGACGGAGAGGGCAGAGATGATTTATATGATATGTTATATGCTGATGCCATGTGTATGTATACTGCACTTAGGGTACCTGTTAGCTTGATCTGTTAGAGTCGTACCTGCATGGGTGTCCTTCGGGATCACCACCTATTGAGGACTGTGTGGTCCGACGGGACGCCAGTCTAGCATGGATATAGATATGACTCGAGTGACTCGACGGGGTCCTCGCATCCCGACTGTCCTAGGTGTCCCTCGGGGCACCGAAGACCAGAGTTACGTTCCTACGGGAGCGCATGATTGCACGTGTTCGGGAACGTGCCAGAGATTGGGTACCAGTTATCAGGACTCTAACAGGAAGTTAACAGGCACCTAGTGGGACTAGTAGTGGGTCCCTTACTGAGTATTTTTATACTCACTCTCTTCGTTTTATGTTTTCAGGTAGAGGACGGGGCAAGGGCAAGGGCAAGCTGGCGAGCGACCCGAAGTGAGACCGTGGAGGGCCATAGGGACTACCGCTTCCGCTTATTCTTATTTCAGATTTTTGCATTTGAATTTGAGTACTTTTCATCACTTACCATCTTTTATGTAGATAGGGCCCGAGTAGGATTTCAGATTGCTTTTACATTTCTGCATGACTACCTTGTTTGAATTTTATAAATAAAATTTCTTAAACCGTATGCGTTTTGAAATTTTTTCATGACTTAAACCACTTGTTCTATATTGGTAATGACTTCGATTCAGTATAAGGAGTCGGGTCGTTACAGTTGGTATCAGAGCACAGTGTTTTAGGTTCTGTAGACTGACCTACGATGTAAGTCATTTTTTTTTGTTTTGGTTTTACTTCACCCTATGGCTATACGGTCCTTCGGCACTCGCCAGGTATGTCTAAAGCCTTGCTAATGTTAAGATTACAATTTTGCCTGAATAGTCTAAGACCTAGATATAGGGTGTTAAGTTCTTGTGGTGAAAAGTTTGTTGGTGAATTTTAGGGAGAATGCCGCCACGTAGGGGTGCACGCCGAGGAGGTGGTAGGGGAGGCAGAGGAGCCGGTCGTGGCCAGCCGGAGGCGCCACCTGTTGCACCGGCAGTCGACCCAAACGCACCGGTCACCCAGGCGGATCTCGCCGCGATGGAGCAGCGTTATCAGGACATGCTGCAAGCTGCTTTGGCGCCTTTCCTTGCCGCCCAGCAGAACCAGGCCGCCCCTGCTCAGGCCCAGGCCGCCCCTGTTCCGGCTCAGGCCGTCGCTCCTCCAGCCCCTGAGGAAGCTCAACCAGTACCAGTTCAACTGTCGGCCGAGGCGAAACACTTACGGGATTTCAGGAAGTATAATCCCAAGACCTTTGACGGATCCATGGACAACCCCACAAAGGCCCAAATGTGGTTGACGTCCATAGAGACTATTTTCCGGTACATGAAGTGCCCAGAAGACCAGAAGGTGCAGTGTGCAATCTTCTTCTTGGAGGACAGGGGCACCGCCTGGTGGGAGACCGCTGAGAGAATGCTGGGGGGCGATGTCAGCAAAATAACTTGGGAGCAGTTCAAGGAGAACTTCTATGCTAAGTTCTTCTCTGCAAATGTGAAGCACGCCAAGCTGCAAGAGTTCCTAAACTTGGAGCAAGGCGACATGACGGTGGAGCAGTACGACACCGAGTTCGATATGCTGTCCCGCTTTGCTCCCGATATGGTAAGGGATGAGGCTGCCAGGACGGAGAAATTCGTTAGAGGACTCAGGCTAGACCTTCAGGGCATTGTCAGAGCCCTCCGCCCAGCCACGCATGCTGATGCACTACGTATAGCACTGGATTTGAGCCTGCCTGAGAGAGCCGATCCGTCTAAGGCTGCCGGCAGAGGGTCAGCCTTGGGACAGAAGAGAAAGGTGGAGACGCAGCCTGACGTAGCACCGCAGCGAACACTGAGGTCAGGAGGTGTCTTCTAGAGACACCGACGGGAGCTTGCAGCAGCCGGGAGGACTCTGAGAGAGCTACCCGCTTGTACTACCTGCGGGAGAGTCCACGGAGGTCGTTGCTTAGCTGGAAGTGGAGTCTGCTTCAGATGTAGACAGTCGGGGCACACTGCTGATGTGTGTCCTCGGAAACCCTTTGAGACGACACCGCCCCAGCCTTCTGCTCCCCAACAGGGGAGAGTTTTCGCCACCACCCGGCAGGAGGCCGAGCGAGCTGGCACAGTGGTGACAGGTACGCTCCCAATTTTGGGGCATTATGCTTTTGTGCTATTTGACTCTGGGTCATCCCACTCGTTTATATCCTCCGTTTTCGTTCAGCATGTGGGTTTGGAGGTAGAGCCTTTGGGTAGTGTTTTGTCGGTTTCTACTCCATCTGGGGAGGTCCTGTTGTCCAAAGAACAGATAAAGGCATGTCGGGTAGAGATAGCGAATCGTATGTTAGACGTGACCTTGCTAGTGTTAGACATGCAGGATTTTGATGTGATACTAGGCATGGATTGGCTGTCAGCCAACCATGCAAATATAGACTGTTTTGGCAAGGAAGTTGTCTTTAACCCTCCCTCCGAGGCTAGCTTCAAGTTCAGGGGGGCAGGCATGGTATGTATACCCAAGATCATCTCAGCCATGAAGGCTAGTAAACTGCTCAGCCAGGGAACTTGGGGCATCTTGGCAAGCGTAGTGGATATTAGAGAGCCAGAAGTTTCCCTATCGTCTGAACCAGTGGTGAGGGAGTACCCCGACGTTTTCCCAGACGCACTCCCAGGACTTCCGCCTCCCAGAGAGGTAGACTTCGCCATCGAGTTAGAGCCGGGCACTGCCCCTATCTCGAGGGCCCCTTACAGAATGGCTCCAGCCGAGCTAAAGGAGTTGAAGGTCCAGTTACAGGAGTTGCTGGACAAAGGCTTCATCCGGCCCAGTGTGTCGCCTTGGGGAGCCCCAGTATTGTTCGTGAAGAAGAAGGATGGGTCGATGCGCCTTTGTATTGACTACCGAGAGCTGAACAAGGTGACAGTCAAAAACCGCTACCCCTTGCCCAGGATTGACGACCTGTTCGATCAGTTGCAGGGAGCCACTGTCTTTTCCAAGATCGACCTGCGATCAGGCTATCACCAGTTGAGGATTAGGGACGGTGACATTCCCAAGACGGCTTTTCGATCGAGGTACGGACATTACGAATTCGTTGTGATGTCTTTCGGCTTGACTAACGCTCCTGCAGTATTCATGGATTTGATGAACAGGGTGTTTAAGGACTTCCTAGACTCGTTCGTCATAGTCTTCATTGACGACATCCTCATTTACTCAAAAACTGAGGCTGAGCACGAGGAGCACTTACAGCAAGTTTTGGAGACCCTTCGAGCCAACAAGTTGTATGCCAAGTTCTCCAAGTGTGAATTCTGGTTAAGGAAGGTGACGTTTCTTGGCCACGTGGTTTCCAGTGAGGGAGTTTCAGTAGATCCCGCAAAGATTGAAGCGGTGACCAACTGGACTCGACCGTCCACGGTTAGTGAAATTCGAAGTTTTCTGGGCTTGGCAGGTTACTACAGGAGGTTCGTGGAAGACTTCTCACGTATAGCCAGCCCGTTGACCCAGTTGACCAGAAAGGGAACCCCTTTTGTCTGGAGCCCAGCATGCGAGAGGAGCTTTCAGGAGCTCAAACAGAAGCTAGTGACTGCACCGGTCCTGACAGTGCCCGATGGTTCGGGAAACTTTGTAATCTATAGTGACGCCTCCAAGAAGGGACTGGGCTGTGTCCTGATGCAGCAAGGTAAGGTAGTTGCTTATGCCTCCCGCCAGTTGAAGATCCATGAGCAGAACTACCCTACCCATGACTTGGAGTTGGCAGCTGTAGTCTTTGCACTGAAGATATGGAGGCACTATCTGTACGGTGAGAAGATTCAGATTTACACCGACCATAAGAGCCTGAAGTACTTCTTCACTCAGAAGGAGTTGAACATGAGGCAGAGGAGGTGGCTCGAGTTGGTGAAAGACTACGACTGCGAGATCCTATACCACCCAGGCAAAGCAAATGTAGTGGCTGACGCGCTGAGTAGGAAAGTGGCACATTCAGCAGCGCTAATCACCAAGCAGACCCCCTTACTCAGAGATTTTGAGAGAGCCGAGATTGCAGTCTCAGTAGGTGAGGTTACCGCACAGTTGGCTCAGTTGACAGTTCAGCCAACCTTGAGGCAAAAGATCATTGCTGCTCAGCTGAATGATCCTTACTTGGCAGAGAAGCGTCGCGTGGTAGAGACAGAGGAAGGTGAAGACTTCTCCATATCCTCTGACGGTGGCCTTATGTTTGAGGGACGCCTGTGTGTGCCGGAAGACAGCGCAGTTAAGACGGAGCTTTTGACTGAGGCCCACAGTTCCCCGTTTACCATGCACCCTGGGAGTACGAAGATGTACCAGGACTTAAGGAGTGTCTATTGGTGGAGGGGCATGAAGAGGGATGTGGCAGACTTTGTCAGTAGATGCTTGGTGTGCCAACAGGTGAAGGCACCTAGGCAGCATCCAGCAGGGTTGTTGCAACCCTTGAGTGTGCCAGAGTGGAAGTGGGAGAGTGTGTCGATGGATTTTATTACGGGACTGCCCAAGACCCTAAGGGGCTACACGATGATCTGGGTTGTGGTCGACAGACTCACGAAGTCGGCCCATTTCGTGCCAGGGAAATCCACTTACACTGCCAGTAAGTGGGGGCAGCTATATATGACAGAGATTGTGAGACTTCATGGAGTACCCGTATCCATCATTTCAGACAGAGACGCCCGTTTCACATCGAAGTTCTGGAAAGGACTTCAACTTGCATTAGGTACGAGGTTGGACTTCAGCACGGCATTCCACCCTCAGACTGATGGTCAGACAGAGAGATTGAACCAGATTTTGGAAGACATGCTTCGAGCCTGCGTACTAGAGTTTTCAGGAAGTTGGGACTCCCATCTGCATCTGATGGAGTTTGCCTATAACAACAGCTACCAGGCTACCATCGGTATGGCACCGTTCGAGGCTCTGTATGGCAAGTGCTGTAGATCCCCTGTCTGCTGGGGCGAGGTTGGAGAGCAGAGGATGCTAGGCCCCGAGTTAGTGCAGACGACCAACGCAGCCATACAGAAGATCCGAGCTCGTATGCTGACAGCCCAGAGCAGACAGAAGAGTTACGCTGATGTACGACGTAAGGACCTCGAGTTTGAAGTGGGAGATATGGTTTTTCTGAAGGTTGCACCCATGAAGGGTGTTCTGAGGTTCGCGAAGAAGGGGAAGCTGAGTCCACGCTTCGTAGGGCCGTTCGAGATATTGGAGCGGATTGGCCCCGTGGCTTACCGCTTGGCGCTACCCCCATCTTTTGCTGCAGTGCACGACGTATTCCATATCTCCATGCTGAGGAAATATGTCGCAGACCCAACACATGTGGTGGACTTCGAGCCACTGCAGATTAGCGAGAACTTGAGCTACGAGGAGCAGCCTGTCGAGGTCCTGGCAAGGGAGGTCAAGAAGCTTCGCAGTCGAGAAATTCCACTGGTCAAAATCCTTTGGCAGAACCATGGAGTGGAAGAGGCCACGTGGGAGAAAGAAGAGGACATGAGAGCCCAGTACCCCGAGCTGTTCGAGGATTAGAACTTTCGAGGACGAAAGTTTTTTTTGGAGGGAAGATTGTAACGCCCAACAAATTCAATATTTCTTTTTTGTTTTGTCCATTGTCATCAATATTAAGTGTGGTTATGGGAATTTTTAAACTTATTGGAAGAACCTTGTCATTTTATTTCTCGAGTAATTAAGGCTGAGAATCTTTATTTGGTTTATGATAATAAGTATTTTTGGAAATAATTGGGGAAGTTTTATAAAACTAAGGTTGGTTGGTTAAGGGAGAAATGTGGGGACTAGTTGGGGTTAATTAGGTAAATTTCAAAAAGATTTGGAGATATAGGAGGTGGTTGTTTTCTAATTAATTAAAGGAATTGGAAAAAAAAAAAAAAAAAAAAGAAAAGATAAATTTTCTCTTTAAAGCAGCCTCGGGACGCGCATCAAAAAATCAAAAAAAAAAAAAGGAAAAGAAGAAAGAAAACAGTAAGCCGCCGCCGAAACCCTAGCCGCCTACCCACGCCACACGCCCAGTCGCGCCGGAGACTGCAAACCAAGTCAAGCCACCGCACGCCGAGGACCTGCTACGCACGCCAGCCGTGTTTGCAGCCGGAACTAGCCGCGCCGCGTCGATCTGAGGAAGGGCAGCCAGCCGCGTCGCGACGCCCCGATCCAACGCTGAGGAGCCGCAGCCGATTAGTCAGCCAAGCCGTGTCCGCGACGCCGTCGTTCACACGCCCAGCCACGCCGCGCCGCTTAGATCCGACGCAGCGCAGCCGGAACGTTCGCCAGCCAGCCGTCGCGCCGACTGAAATCCAGCAGCTAAGCCTCGCGCGCCTCCAGCCGTCGAACCCGAACCCGGAATCGCCCCGCGCCCGCTCGCCCGAACCCGAAACCGAACCCGCGTCCGTGCCCACACGTGCCTAGCTCTCCCCGCGTGCAAGCCACGCCGCGCCGCCTGCACTGCAAGCCGAGCCGCGCCTCCTTGCTGACGCGAGCCGAGCCGCACGCGCAAGATCCTTGCGCCAAGCCGAGCCGAGCCGACCTCTGTTCTCCTTCCAGCCGAGCCGCCAAGCCTAATTTGGCTCCTTCCACCTAATTTTTGGTAATTAAATCAATTATTTTGGCATTATCCAGTAAGATTCAATATTTTGGGCACTAGATAATTTAAATTGGAATTAAATTAGATCATTTTTCCTTAAGGGACGTCTTGGACCAAGTAACTGCTGCAGCGGGGGATTTCTTCAGTAGGGGCTTGAGCACTGCAATCTCCTTCTAGGGTAAGTCATTTCGAATGAGTCTTGAACCGTTAATCGTGGGCGACCTAATTACGAATTTTGACATATTAAACAGTTAGGACCTCGTCGCTTGGAAAGCGTACTGCCTCGCGGTTAGGACTCGTCAAGTAAATCTCCAGGTAAGAGATTCTACTACTAGCTCCATGCTTAGAAATATGAGATGATGTATACTCCAATTTTGCATGTTGGGGATTGGACGGTACGATGCCTGAAATCAATGTTAGTATGATGTAAATGACGGTATGGTTATACTATAGCCTGTTATGTGTGGCGAGAGCTGTTATAGCTATACGACGAATGTCGAGACGGAGAGGGCAGAGATGATTTATATGATATGTTATATGCTGATGCCATGTGTATGTATACTGCACTTAGGGTACCTGTTAGCTTGATCTGTTAGAGTCGTACCTGCATGGGTGTCCTTCGGGATCACCACCTATTGAGGACTGTGTGGTCCGACGGGACGCCAGTCTAGCATGGATATAGATATGACTCGAGTGACTCGACGGGGTCCTCGCATCCCGACTGTCCTAGGTGTCCCTCGGGGCACCGAAGACCAGAGTTACGTTCCTACGGGAGCGCATGATTGCACGTGTTCGGGAACGTGCCAGAGATTGGGTACCAGTTATCAGGACTCTAACAGGAAGTTAACAGGCACCTAGTGGGACTAGTAGTGGGTCCCTTACTGAGTATTTTTATACTCACTCTCTTCGTTTTATGTTTTCAGGTAGAGGACGGGGCAAGGGCAAGGGCAAGCTGGCGAGCGACCCGAAGTGAGACCGTGGAGGGCCATAGGGACTACCGCTTCCGCTTATTCTTATTTCAGATTTTTGCATTTGAATTTGAGTACTTTTCATCACTTACCATCTTTTATGTAGATAGGGCCCGAGTAGGATTTCAGATTGCTTTTACATTTCTGCATGACTACCTTGTTTGAATTTTATAAATAAAATTTCTTAAACCGTATGCGTTTTGAAATTTTTTCATGACTTAAACCACTTGTTCTATATTGGTAATGACTTCGATTCAGTATAAGGAGTCGGGTCGTTACAAGATCGTTGCTTGATGAGGACCTGATCTCCAGCGCGAAACTCCAAGGAGCGATGCTTCTTATCTGCTTACTTCTTCATCCGCTTTGAGGCTTTCTTTAGGTAAGTTGAAGGATGTCTGTTGTCTTTTTCCATTCCTTTGTAAAGTTGTGAGCCAATCGCATACAATAAGGATTGAAGCCAACCTGGAGAGATTCTTAAATGATATATAAGTGAAGGCTTAAAAAATAGTCTCTCCTTCACTTTAATGTTGCAGATTTAATTTGCTACTACAATTATTCTTGCCTTTGTAATAGGACACCAAAAGAAATCTTTGCAGCCACAGGAGTAAAGTCAACATTGACTCCTAACTTGAATAACCTAGCTCTAGTTGAGGTGCTTTTCTTTTTTCATTATTAAGATGGAGAGAAACCCAGTTTATGCTTCTCTTTATCGTAGGTGGCTTTCTCTTGAGCGAGTTCATGTCATAATTGAACTAGAAGTTGAATGCTACATGAGTCAAATGTCTTCTTTACTGTGGTGTGGGCTACCAAGTGCAAGGTAATTCTTTTGTTTTAGTTGGTGGATTTGTTAAAAATACCTATCTATTGCTAAAAGAAGCATAGTATATATTGCTAAGAAAGTCTAATATTCTGAGCTCACCGTAAAGTTCATCATCAACTATCTGCCTACTTCTGATGCGGCTAGACACTTTAAAGTAATTATAACTTTACATCCCTTTCTATTTTTATCTTTCTCTTATTAAAATTGCCTATTTGGTTTATGCGAAAGGATTGATATATGAAACTGAGGGGCCCAACTGATGATCTCTCTTTTATTTGCTACTTTTAGGCCTTTTATTTTGATGACATTTGGAATTTGTATTTTGCTTTGGTGATGGTTCTGATGGACAAGTTGTTATTGAGTTCTTCATTGGGGTTCACAAAATCACTTCCAAGAATTTTCTGGTGAGTTTTAGATATCACAATCCGAACAAAATCAGTGATTGCTTATCTATTCTAAGTTTTGCTCTAATTGATTGCTTATTTTTAACTTTACGGTGTTGCATTTTCGTTTAGGTTGTGGAATCCAAGTTTGTATTTGAAGCCAAGTTTATACAATGTCATTGAGTTTCAAGCTTCTTTAATTAAGTTTGTGTTTATTGAATAACTAGTATTGCAATGACCAACTATATGTATGTTCAATGATATATATGCAATTTGTTAGTTCTTTGATTGATAGATTGGGTTGATTCAAGAAACTTAAATAGTTCAATTGACAAAAAGCTTAAATTCTTGCTTATGTGTTGTTTGAGTTTATCATGTTGTATATCATTGTTGGACTGCAAAACAGATGCAATATAATTATATTTGACATTGTATAACAGGTTTATATAATAAACTAGATATTATTTTTTATATAACAAAATACTTTTAAAAAACATTGATTATTCAAAAAAACTGTAGGAATTTTTAGTGACGCACTTCAATACGTCACAAAAGATATTTGTAATGGTCTCAAATTAACCTTTAGCAACAACATTATTTGTCACTGAAACTTCACATTTAATGGCGAGTATAATACGTCACTATAAAAAATAAATAGTAACATAATATATGTTACTAAAAGTAGGATTTTAGTAACGCGGAAACGTCACTAAAAGTATATCATTTGCGACGCGTAATTGTTGCGTCGCTAAAACTTTTAACGATGCGAAATCAGCGACAGTCCTAGCGACGAATAGCTTTGCGTCGCTAATACTTTTAGCGACGTGTTTTTTAGTTTCAGTGACGTTTTTGATGCGCCACTAAAAACACAATTTCTTGTAGTGACACCGAAACTCATATTCGACCCAAAAACTAAGCGCACCTTTCCATAAAGGAATAACATAAGTCATGAACAAAGAATTAGAGGATTAATAGACCAATTTGAGCAAATGGAAGATCATCCTTTGAATAAGAATGTTCCTGTGAGGGAATTACACAAAATGTTAATAGAATGGTAGGGATCCTAAGCACCCTATTTTGATTGTTCATGACATCAACAGGCCTATGAGGGACTATGCCTCTCCAAGTTTCTATACTTTTGCCCTAGGAATTACAAGACCTGCATTTACAAGGGTTATGTTTAAAAATGGAGCCAGTAATGCTACAAATGATTGAAGAGAAGATCCACATGAGCACTTCACTAGCTTTTTGAAAATTCACAGTACCCTTTGCATTTTCTAACGTTATACAAGATGAAATTCGACTGACATTATTCACTTTCATTTTTAGGGATATTTCTGTCAGATATGTGGGAGCACTACCTAGATGTAGAAGACATGACAACTTAGGACCAGATAGTGGAAAAATTTATGAAAAGTTTTTTCCCACTAGCTAAGAATGCAAAGCGACAAAGGGACGTTACAAACTTGAAGTACAAGGATATAGTGAAGCTCTGAGTGATGCGTGGAACATATTCAATCGTCTTGTGAGAAACTGTTTGCATAATAGGATTCCAAAATGTGCTTAAATGGGGATCTCTTACGATGAGATCAATAAAATCACCCAACACAGTTGTCGCAAAATAATGTCTGAGATAGAGCCTAAACAAATACAGAAAAGTGGGAGGACAATGAATTTGGATCTTGAAATGATAGAAGAAGAAATGAATTTGGGTAGATTGACAATGATGTAGTGACCACTTTGCAACAGTAAATGGCTACCATGACTTCTTTAATACATAGCCCTTGGACAAAGTAAACTGCTCTAAATGTGGTGATCCACGTAATTTTGACATGTGCCCACAAAACTCTAAATTTGTGTGCTTTGTTAAGTGTGACACTTTCTCAAATACATATAACTTAGGAAGGAAAAGTCATCCTAATTTCAGATGGGGAGGAAACTCGAAACACGACAGATCAGATGGGGGATATAACGATAACATGCGTTGTATGTCTCGAATTTAGAAAGGGGACATGAATGAACCGATATCACATTTGAATGAGAGGGATCCTAAGCACACAAAAGTAATGTTAAGAATGAGTTAAAAGAATTAAAAGATACTACCTATACCAACAAGGTGCACCTTCCTTTTTTGTGGCTCGATCATAAGAACTTCAAAGTTAAGCATGGCTAGATTGGAGCAATTCTATGTTGGGTGACCTCATGGGAATTTTTCCAAGATAAAACATGCTAAAATTTGGAAATTGGAATTAATTAAATATTTGTTGGAAGAATATTTAATTAATTAGAAGATTAAAAATTTGTTGTTGCTAAAAATTTGATGTAAGTGGAATGTTATTGGTTAATTAAATAGGTGGTGGATTTTAAGGAATTATGAATAAATATATATAATTAATTAATTTTTTGAATAGAAAATAATTATATTGGGGTTGATATAATTATTTAAAGAAAATATATCATATTTTGGGAAGAGAGAAAGTTTGGATGTGATGGTAGAATTAATTAGAAAAGAGAAGATGGAATTATTTAAAAAGGAAAACGAAAAATTATTTAGAAAAAAGAAAATAGTAATAATAGTTATTTTATTATTTTATATAGGGCCATCGATCCTCGGGCAAGACTATTTACTTTCTTCTTCCTTTTTTACGTTGAAGAAGCCCTAGCAGCGCCGCCATAACCACTCACCAGTCTCATTCCTTGTCATCATCCACCGCACCTCACTCATCATTCCACCCAGATGACGTCGTGGGAAGATTCCACCAACTCCAAGTTGTAAGACATCGTGAAGTCACCATGTGCATAGATCTTTGTTCGTTCATCGATCGCGTCACTTGTCGATCGTTTATGTCGGTTTCTCCGTCCATCCAATCTGAGCCATTGCAATTCCTCTCCTCTATTTTTGTTCAGCCAAGCCAAGTCCTTATAACACGAGCCATTTCAAGCCGATCTGCCTCTATCCTTGAGTCGCCCGTGTCCTTTTAGTTGAGTTCTCCTTTAGTCGAGCCACTGCCTCCCTTTTAAGCTAGTTTAGCCAACTTTTAATGCTATCTGGTAAGCTCTGGATTGGATCTTAGGTATGCCAATCAATATTATTATTGGTGCTAAAATAAATTAATTTTTGATTTTATCTCAAATCAACTTACCCAAAGTTGAGGTTGAAACCAATTCCCCAATTAAATTTAGACAAATCTTCAAGCAAAAATAATCCAACTGTTGAATTTATTAATTAAGTTATTGATTTCTTTTACTGTTTAGGACCTATTCATTGGAAAACTTTGACTGTGAGTACTATGGAACAAATTTTTAAGCTAACCTCTTGGGTAAGAGATTCTACGACTAGACCTCGAATGAAAATGAAATTAAGAGTTTTCGTTATGCATTTATGTAGCTATGATGGACTTTATGATTGATATTCATGTCATGTTTATGATATGCTACATGCTATGACTATGATGTTCTGTTAACTTCGGCTATATGGGTTGTAACTACATGGGTGTCCCTCGGGATCACCACATTTCAAAGATCTCTGATTGTGTGAGTTCGCAGGACCACCAGTCTTTCATGCCATATTTATGAATGGTCTGATGGGATCACTTACAACCCGATGTCTTAGTTGTTCCTTTGGGTTCACTGATAGACCAGATGTTTTCCTATAAGATCACTAGATTGCGTGTGTTCGGGAGCACGATAGTTTTGGATACCATTTCACGGGACCTTAATGAGAAGTTAACAGATACCTAGCTAGATTAGTAGTGGATCATTTATTGAGTATATGTTTATACCCACCTTTTTCTATGTTTGATGTTTCAGGCAAAGGTAGAGGTAAAGGAAAGTTGCCAAATGACAAGAAGGGTCTGTGACTTGCCATAAGGGAATTATGTTGCTTCCGCCTTCCATGCTTTTCAGTATTTTAGTGTTAGTATTTTTATTAGAATTTATCAAAACTCCTTAATTATTTTTATGTTATTTTTTTAAATATTAGATAGAGTCCTAACTAGGATTACATTTTCTAGCATTTATTTCTATTTTTTCAAATTATGATTTATGAAAGAGTATTTGAAACTATTTATTCATGAATCTAATTTTCCTCGTTTCTTGTAAATAACAAGATTGTTATTTATTATAATAGTAAGGGGCTCTTACAAATTAAGCAAAATTAGTTTGATAAATTAGGTTCATAGCATACCACTTTTAGATTTGCAAAAATGACAAAATTCAAGTCCAGCCCAAATTTGAAAAATAAAAAATTACAAAACTACCCACTAGAATTATCAACATTTTCATGCATCACTTAATGTGTTGTTGATACACTCGATGTGTTGTTAATACACTAGATGTGTTGTTAATACAATCGATATGTTGTTAATACACTCGATATGTTGTTGATACACTTGTTATGTTTTGCTGATACACTCGATGAATTAAATAACACTTGATACACATCATTGGTTTGATACACTTGATATGTTGTTGATACATTTGTTAAACTTTACAAATACACTTAATCAATTAAAGACACTTGATGCACTAAACACGATACATTACATTGTCGATACACTTGATTAGGTTTAATACACTTAATAAGTTTGATACACTTAATATACTACTGATATATATTTTATACTTTCACTGATGCACTTGACAGATTTGTTACACTTGTTGCATTTCATATGTTTGAGACCCTTGATGTACTGTTGGTACATTTTCTATATCTATTGATACACTCAATTGATTTAAATACACTTGATACACTTGAGGTTTTGATGATACACTTAATATACTTCATAGGACACTTTGATACACATTATATGTTTGCTACACTAAGTTACATCATTCATATACTTAATAATACTACATTGAATTGCATAAAATTTGAAAAAAATGGAAATCATGTAGTAGGCATATTAACCAACTAATACATATACTATAAGTACATCACAACACTAATATACAAAACTGATACAAAGTAGGAGAAAAAATATTGATTGGGGTCTTAAAATGTTGGAGAAGAAATATGAGATGATTAAAACATTAAAAAGAGGAGAAGAAATAAGTTATTGAATAACAGTTTGAGAATATATAATAAAATATTTAAGATGAAATGTATTTTAAAAAGTGAGAATGTTGTCGTATTTGAAAGCAACCATTTGAAAGAAATTTAAAGAAAGAACTTTGATTTCACAAAAAATGATGATTGAAAATATGGATAGAAAATGGCCAAAAAAAAAAAAAGAATGAGATGAAGATGCCGAAAACGGAGATTGAGCGAACGATAATTTTTTTATTTTATTTTATTTTTTTAATTTTTGAGAGAACCTACAGAAGACCAATCAGAATATAATGTTTGAGAAAAACAAACATTTTTTTATTAGTAGATTAATTTTTCATTACGAATACAAATATGATACAAAGGTTTACAAAAAAATAGAAGAGAGAGTGTGGAAGATGAAGCATTAGAGGGAGATGATCAATAGAGCAAGAAGAATGTATGGGGCAGTTTGGGAATAATAAAAAATTTAAAATAAAAAATATCTTCAAAATATTTTAGAGATTAAAATTTGCCATATTTGCAAAATTTGAAAAGTATGTGTCATAATTATTCAAACCTATTCTCATAGTGCTACCCAATACAATTTCCCTAATAGTAATGACCTCAACTTAGTAAAAGAAGTTAGGTCGTTACAAGCATTGACCTCCAAGATTTCACCAAGCATATCAACAATCACCACAAGGAGAATATCCTAAGAATCAGGCGTCCAATTCTACTTCTGTACCACTAAAGGACCTCATCAAGCAGTACATGCAAAAGAATGATGTGTTACTATAGAGTCAAGCCTCTTCAATAAAAAACTTGGAGGTGAAAGTGGGACAATTAACAGGATAATTGAAGGTGAAACCTTTAGGAGATTTACCAAGCAACACTAGGATCCTTTGGAATGTTAGAAATAGGGGAAACAATCATAAAACTAACGTATCATGAAGTTGCTACATAGAGAATCTCTACATTATGAGTCAATTACACTATGTACCTCTAAAAATTTAAATTGTTTGTTATGCATTGCGACGACTTGTTTTATCAATAGGTGTTAGTTTGATAATTTATTTATTATATGCTTTTGAATTTCATTTTTTTTTTATTTCTTTTAGTTTTAATCTTCCTTAAAAAAAATGGTTATGATGAACAAATGTGCACTAGAATTGTTTAAACTTGTGTTCTACGTGATAGATGTTAGTTCAAACGGTTGAATGCGTTGGCTTGTCCCCAACGCATATTAGAATCCCAAATGTTTCCGACCATTAGGATAGTTAGGATTTTTATGCCACCGTCAGTGAGATCTCATCAAACCTTTCCATCATTACCTTAAACCCTAATGCCACGCATCAAAATTTTCTCTTGGTAAATAGAGAGGGAAACTTAAAGTTTCCAATTTTTCAGACGAACAAATTTGTATTTCTTAAGCATTATGATTCTTAATCTATTAGTTCTCTGATTTTGGCTCTCTTCTCATGTAAGCCCCCTTTAAACCCTTCATTTTCTCATAAAAAAAAACCTTACAAATGGGTTCAACGAACAACGTTAAATCATCTACAAGCCAGTAAGATGTAGACACCAGAGCTTCAACGGCTGTTGTTGGAGTGTTGATAATGTTAAAACAATTAGTGACTCACTGAACTTGCTGAAGAAGAAGTAAGGCGACGAGGATGTTGAAGTGTTGGAGGTAAGCTAGTCTTGCAAGGCGGTGCTGGAGCCTTGCCATCCAAATCCTTGAAGTATATTTGAGGAGTTTGAGCAAAGAAAGAAAGCAAAGATGAAGGTGAAAGTAGAGAGCACAGTCATCCACTCTGCGTTAAAGTTACCAAGCCAACGACAAAAAATATGGTCAAACCTATGGCCCATAATACGTTGCAGGAAGAAGAAATAAGAGACAAGGAGGAACTCGTTATCACTTCAAACTTCAGCAATGAATTGGCTAAAGAATTGTTAGGGAAAACAGTGGAGGTAAAGAGACAGTTGGACTAGTTGAAGGCTTAAGCCAAGGCTGCACTCTCCACCTCCAAATAAAAAAAAAACATAGAAAAAGAAGATGGTGGTGCAAGCCAGGGTTCTAGAGGAAGAATGAAGAGAAAAGGAAAAAAAGGAAGAAAACAATAGAAAAGAAAGAAGTATAGAAAAGGAAGTATGGAATGGAGAATAAGAGGTTGGCTAAGGAGAAGAGGAAAGCAAAGCAAAAGGTGGAGGAAGGTAAAATGGCACCCAAGCTAAAGTTGTCGCCTCAAAAGAAGGAAATTGAGCTAGGTTCAAAAGAAAAGCAAGCTTAAAAAAAGAAGGGAGAATAGGAAAGAAAATTTAAAAAAAAAAAAAAATAAGATGAGAAGAAAGAAGCCATAAGTTTCTTTTGGAAATGGGTTTCTACGCTGCAGACGCAACGGTCCTTAAATTCATCACTACTTTGGTGGAGGCGTTGGGATGAAAGAAGTTCTGCCAAGCGTACACAAAGCTAAAGGGCTTGGTCTACAAATTCTATGCGAGTAAGGTCCATAGAAGGGATGACTAAATTTTGATGGAAGGCCAACACGTTGACTTCAATACACATGAGATCAATGGGCTTTATGACCTTCCCTGTGATGCAAAAGTAGAAGGAAATAGAACTATTAATGAGTCCACTAACACAAAGATCAACGATGCATTGAATATTGTCATGGAGCCAGGTGTTGAATGGCACATCGCACTTCAGGGATGCAAACATTTGGAGGACAAAAATCAAAATCCTAAGGCCAACATCTTGCTATATTTGGTATAAAAGGAATTGATGCCCACAACCCATGACAGACCATGTCTTTGGAAAAAGTCATGACAATTATTGCATCATTCGCTGCATACCAAATGGATGTTGGCGACATTCTAACCGTAAAGATTAGGGGGTTATTTTTGAAGAAACATGACCACTTATTTTTGTTCACTACGTTGCCAAGACACATGACCACTTATTCCTATCAAAGCATTAGAGCTTGAAGAGTCTTTAAGGTATTTTTATATATACATTTTTAAAAGACTACTGATATTTAATATGCAATACTTTGAGGATGCACCACATGAAAAAGGCAAACAAGTGACATCACTCTCAAACCTAATGCGTCCCACACTAGTCTAGCATCACAAAGTGACCAAGTCTACAGAAAAGAAGACAAATAAGGTAGACAAGGTTGAAATCCACAACCAACAACAACAAAAGTTATCCACAACCTCACCATAATTCCTCTCTATCGCTTCAATAATCCTACCGCCTCCTCCCATATCACCACAAGCCAAGACCAACTTACTTCCTTGCATCAACCTCATTGAAGATGAAATTTTTGGAGTGATACAAGGAGTGGATGATACAAAAAAGATACAAAACAACAGAGCCTAAAACATTGGTTGAAGTTTGCAGTCAAAGCCAAACTGCAGTTGGCCAAGAGTAAACAATGCTTGATGCAGTGGTGTTGCATTAGGCTGAACATATTACAAACTTACAGCCGTGGCAACAACAAATTATTCTTTGTTAGGAAGAAAATACAAAGTTTACAAAGCAACATGCAGAGAGGTAGAACACTTACTTTCTGTGTTAATCAACTATATACATGCTGCAATTGATCAACTTGTGCTTTCCCCAATTATTTTCAGGGCACTTAACTAGCCACTCTAGTTTCCTGACGAAACGGTTCCACCTCGTAAGGAGGAGGATCAAGCAGAAAATCAGTACATTTAGGGGTGATTCTTTTGTATCTTTTTTTTTTTTTTCCAATTTTTAATCAATAAAATCTTGTAAACATTTCACCTTTGTAATGCAAAAAATTACTTGATGAATGGTGTTTTATAATTTCCTTCATTTTTCATGCATTGACCCCGTTTATCATTTTCTTGGTGCTTATTTTCCTTCTCTTTGATGTTATGGTTTTAGACTTCAATGATTATATAGTAGTGTTCAATGCTCAAGTGTAAATTCGAACTATGTTGAAACTAAACTTTAAGAACTCATACTGAGAAATATTTCATACATTGTGAATGTAATCTTACTTCAAACTTAGTTTTCAAAGTGTTGTGAGAAGTCTAAGCTATGCTCTCACCAAAACCAACATGGGTTCAATTGTGGAAAGATTATGAGCCAATGTTTTCTAAAAAACTAAAAAATAAAAAACTAAAAATAAAAAATAATTCAATGTTCGTGGTTCTGAACTCCAACGGTGTTGCCAAGACATGGACAACACTTAGTAAAAAGTGGTTATAAAGAAGAGCATAACTGTCTGCCTGAAGAGAGAACAATTTGGAGAGTTTTCATGTGAAGAAAGAACATTAAACACAACGTAATTTTCAACAAAATTACTCATGTTTTTATCATATTCTTAATTTCATTATACTGCAAGTATAAATAGCCAAATCTATGAAAACTAATAATTAGTTTTTAATTTTAGTTATAACAAAGTGAGATTTGTGTTTAACTATGAAATCAACGACTCATAGAAGCAAGCACCTTGGTCATACATCACCTCAAAGTTGGGTTTTTTCCACTCATATTTGAAAGTCAAAATTTGACTTCTAAAAATCATTTTCAATTTTCTAATTTAAAGAAATCAACATTTTCATAAAACTATTTGAATATATTGAATTTACAATCATTCTTATTAATTTGTAAAATCTAATTAAAATAATATTAATAATTAATTAAAACTATTTAATTAATAAATTATTATTTTAATCACAAATCTCGATCAATCTGATGAGTCTATATTGAATCCATATTCAAAATTTCAATATTTAAATCATATTTAAATATCATTTCTCTTTATAGTCGTTAATTATATCAAATATTATTAACGATTTAATCTAAATAACAATTCGAACTTATCAAATTTCTCAATCACATTATTCTAATTTTAATTCCATGATGAGCTAGTAGTGACACCTAATGAACCTACAAATTATTAGTTCCTACAATTCGAAATTAACAGGCCAAACTCTTTAACCCTAGCTAACCAACATTTGTTAACTAACTAGATTGTCCACTATAGCCCATAGCTGCATTCCCCTGACTCTAAATATATTTGTGTCCACTTGATATAACCATGGTTAGAAAGTTTGCCCTTCATAGGTTGTTCATAATTTTTGTTAGGTTAAAAATTTGTTTTAATCTTGAAATTACATCTTGTTCCGTAAGTATGGCTGATCCTATAATAACAATTGGTTTAAGGTCAAATCATTAAATTGAATCCTACTCAGGCCAATGAGAGGATAGGTCATAACTTGTATTGGTAGCCTTTTAAGTAGAACAATGGAGAATTATTGTGATATAACATTAGATAGGAAATAGGGGGAGAGGACCTCCACGGTGAACATTAACAGAGAAGAATATTCAGACTACTCCCATAAATTCAATAATCAGACTCATATTTTAGTTCCATTGATCAATCCTTCGATTCATTCTAGTGGATAAAAACAAGTCCTCCAGTTTAAGACTCCTATAAAAGCTTTTTTTTGGTAGGGTAGAAAACGACTAAAGAGGATCAAAGAATTTGAGACTGTAAAGAGCCAATAAACAAGGCTCAAAGAATTTGAGTTCTTCTTCGACTATTTTTTGGGAACCTTCTTTTCATTGTTCTTTCTTAATCTACTGATTCAAGGATTTTGTGAGTTTTTGGATTTTTCTTTTTCTAGACAGCTAAGACTTTTTATCAGACAGAAGCAACGACAAACTCGACCCCCCCATGGGAGGGAATTAGTCGTCCCAGCTAAAGCTCCTTCCTGGAATTCTCTCAAAAGGCCTCAATGAACAAGTCAATGCCCACGTAGCGGGAAAAGCCACTCGACCTAGTGACCGATAGATGCAACCTGACGACTGAGTGAAGGTTGGGAGTGGGCTACTCGGGTACGATCTAAAATGATCCCACATTCTATAAAGAACTAGACAATGGGAAGCTTTCATCGAGTAATAGGAAGCCAACTAGTCCCCAAAAATGTCTTGCCAATTATAAGAAATAGTTGTGGCTCAAACTCTTCCTAGGTTATCAGTAACGTGGCCAATCAGCAAGCAGGAGGGAGCTTTGGAAGCTTACCTTGACTTGTTGTCCGGGTGGATAAAACTGTCACCCGCTATTTCCATACACAAAAGAAGTTGAACCCATCCTCAATTTTGAGTGAGATTTATGGCAAACAAGGAATTTTTGATTTAGCTCGTATAGTTTGACAATATTCTAATCTCACCATCCATGAAATTGAAATACAATGATCGAATTCAATCTCAATCCTATATTGCTAATAGCTTGATTCAACCCCACTTGGAACAATTCATACGAAAATAAGAGCTATGCGATTTGCAAGTTGCAAAAGAAAAAATGCATGGTTATCACGGGTTTTCTTATTTTGATGCAGGATTTTAGATTAAAAAAAGAAGTTGAAAATGAAATGAAAAAGCAATCATAGGCAACCATTAGTTGGTTAGGTTGTCAACAAAAGGATGACACGACGTGTTCAGCACTGACTTATAGTGTTTAGAAGTCAAAAGAATTAATGATACATCAAAACCATGTGCAATCCCATCAAGAACAAGCCTACAAATACATTCAATTTTCTTCATTTTTAGTGTGTGATATTCTATTCGGTAGAGTGAAAGAGCTTCAACTTCATCCCTAACCTTTCTTTTATGTACTTTAGTGATAATTTGTGGAAATACAAGTTATTGTGGTCTTTTAGGTAAAACAATAGAGTGTAGGCTTGACCAAAAATTAAGTGCATCTTTCGGTAAGGAACATGAGGAACTCTAACGCATGTACATAAGGTAATACATAGAAGGTTCCTCAATGCCTGGAGTAAAGATGTTTGAATTCTCTTCTATGGAAGATGTTTCTTTAGGTGTCATAATCAAGGTCTAAGAGCTAGACACAGTGAGGCACCTACAACATGACTAAATCGCATCAAACTCTTATGTGGGGAATATTCTTAAGAAAAGACACACGAGCAAAAATGTCAAATGCTGAAGCTGTAGAACTCTAAGTGATCGCAATGTGTTCTGAACGAAACAACACGTCTAGGAAGGTTGTACGAAGCATTGATCCCAACAAGGCTTTAGACATCCATTTTTTAAAATCTGAATGCCTAGATGCATTTGTAATGTATTTCTTTGTTTACTTATTGTATTTATTGCTTTCTTTTATTTTTGTCTTTTTATTGTTTTATTTATTGCTTTTAGTTTAGTTATTTTTGACATATTAGGGAAGTAGTGCCCTTACTAAGTGCAAGTTAAGCAAAAAGAAAATAGGGATCACGTGATAAGACCACTATACGAGATAGGAATTAGTGACAATAATAGTAACGCATCAATAGGCATCTCGCGAAGCTTATCAAGTAGAGAAAAAAGCCCATGAGCTTTTTAGGATTTCGGTGAATTTGAAAGGTTAAAAATTTGATATTAAAAAAGGATGAAATAATGAGCCGCCTCGAAAGCGTAAACAATGGTATCAAAAGTCTTATCACGTTTAAACCGCACTTTTTTGTATCTAATCACGTGAGGTAACCATCATTTTAACCATAGTTAATGCCCCTATATAAAACTTTCAAAAACCCTTATTTCTCTTTTTATCGAAACTTGCCTACCTTAAGCTGTAAGATTTTGCATTTTCTGATGGCTCTCCAATGAGCTTTTCGAAAAGTTCAAGTAACTTTCTACCATTTTTCTTGTTCATTTATCTTTTCTTCCTTATTCTCAAATGGCTAGCAAGTAAACCAATATAATCAAGAGGTATTTGACCTCCAAACCCATCCAATCACGAGAGAAACGAGAGAATGTACGTTCTGATGGTCCTATTTTAGAACAAGCTCAGCCCAGTCCCAATCCCCAATCTGAAGGAAATTTTAAGGATTCGATTGATATGAACCGCATTTCAGGCGGAGGAGTAGGAAATTATAGGCAGGGTAACAAGATCAAGAAGCCACTTAGGATTAAGGGACTAGATTTATATGTAGATGATGAAGATGTCATTGATGTGTTAGAACTGATTAAGGTGAGGAAGAGAGTGAGAGAAGAAAAGGAAAGAAAGAGAAGGAAAATTTAGAAAAAGAAAGGAAAGCAAACAAGGAGGAAGAAGAGCATCGCAGAAAATGTGACAAAGAGGAAAGACGAAGAAAGTCGGTATTGAAGTAACAAGGCGAGAAAGATAAGAAACAATTCTCCTCTCCTATTGCCACAATTGAATTCGAGAGGGTCATGAGGAAGGCTCAAGAAAAGAAGAAGAATGTTGCATCCGACCTTCTCAAGATGAAAGTGATAGCGCAAGGCATCAAGACCCTCACACAAGAAAAGAAGGAAGTGAAGTTGAAAGAGCGGGAAGAGCTCCTCAACAAAGTAAAGAAAATACCCCTCTTCAGAAAAGGGAAAGGTGAGGAAGACTCCCAGCAAGGAGTTAGTTGAAGATTTTGAGTGGGAGTTGGAAAATTTAAGCCTTTTCGAGAGAAAGAAGAAGTGGTGAAACCTTTAAAGAAGAAAAAGAAGGTTACAAGAAAGAAGAAAGTTTTGAGGGAACAGTTTGTCAGAAGGGAAGAAAAAAAAAGAGAAGAAGAAGGGTCCTATGGGTGAAACAATCTAAGAAGAAGTAGAAGATCAAGAAGGTGATGAGAAGGAGCCTTTCTCAGCCAAAAGAGAAAGCAAGTACTTGACGATAAAGAAGGGGCTCTACTCTTTTAAAGGCGTTCAGAAGGAATCAAATTCCCAAAGTGGAAGCGTATGAACGCCGTGCAAGTGAAATTCAATTTGTAAAACCAACAAATTCAAAGAAAAACAAAAAACCTAAGCATGCTTCTATGAAGGAAAAGGTGTAAAGAAACTAACCTTTGTAGAACCTTAAAGAACTCTTCTTCCAAGCTTTCAAGAGCACCACGAAGTCTTCCTCGTTATTCTCCAGATAAAGAATCACAGAGAGTTGTGGGCTTCTGTAATTTTGGTGAGGAAAGTTTGATAGAATTCACTATATTTTAGAACGCAGAGAGATCAAGAGATCAGAATGAGAATACATAGTGATTCTTTATATCTCAACCAACTTAAGAGAGATGGGGGAAGTTATCAAAATAACTCCCTCACTCTCTCTACACGTATTAATAATAAAATTAATATAAATTTAATTCATATTATATCTCATATAATATAAACTTTATATTATATCATATATAATATAAGCAATGATTTAAATCTCTCATTAATTTATAGTGCTAATATGAATCAAATCCATATTAATTTAACCTATAGTTTATTTATGAATCTTATTCATATTACTATTATTATTTGAATCATATTCAAATATTAACTTCTCTCATAAAAACTTTATATTATAATGTATCAAATACATTATATTAATTGTATCATATAAAATTTATTCCTTTTAATCAATTTGAACAATTCAAATTAAACCAAAATAAATTTGATTTTCATTTATCCTTATTCAGCTAATAGGGGGACCTTATGGACCTATAGATTGAAGCTCAAATGAAATGAGACTAATTAATTAAACTCTTTAATTAAATTAATCTTTATTCATTAACTATTAATCATTCCACTAAAGACTAATAGTTGCACTCTTCTTACTGTAGATATATTTTTGTGTCCATTGTATATAACCAATCAACAATGCAATGACCCTTCACAAATTGCTCGTACGTACAGCTAGATCAAAAATTTACCGTTTTGCCCCTGCAATTACATCTAACTCCTTAAGTACCACAGATTCCTTTAATGAACAATAATTATAGTCCTACTATAACTGAACTCCTCTTAGGCCAAGAGGTGTGGTGCCACATTGTTCAAGCCCTGGAATCAGCACTTAAGAGAGGAATTTCTCTACTTACTCTATCTATAGAGAAGGAGTAAATTCCTTCTTGTGTAGTTGTGTTCCCAGCTCCCCAATCAGATGAATCCCCAGAATGGTAGGCATATTGAGTCGATGACATAGGCCACTCTCACTCATGTAAATCAAAGGACCGCCTTCATAGGCAGGAGTTCACAACTCACTCAGAATTCAGGTCAAGTCACCTATGGTCATCCTGGTGAAATGTACTCTCAACTAGTAACGTTGTTAATAAGAGAGACTATTCATTTCATGGTCCGATCTTATACAAACTCTTTGTATATAATATCCCCGCTCTAATGTCTCGACATGAATGATTAAGATCAAATCTTGCATATAACAACTGCAAAGCAATCTATATTCGTAGTGTCCCCAGGATAAAGTATCCAACCTTATTCATTTACTACAGACCATTTAGGTTATCACTTAAACATGATCCACTTGTATGTCTCCACATACATGTTTAGGTTACAGAAGATAACCTTGGATGTTAGTTTATTAGTTTTATGGGTTAATGCAACTAAATGTCAAATAAAATAAAACACTTTATTTTATTAGATAAATAAAATGTTTGTATAATATATACAATTACAAACTATAAGACCACGAGATTTAGAGCATCAACCCCCAACATGTTCTACCATTGTTTTAAAGTGCACCTATCAGAATTGTCAAATGGCAGAAATTCTTGGAAGGAATGACAGAAATAAGGGCAAACGTAATAAATATTTTCTACAAAGGATTTATATATAAAGAAGAGAACTACGTAGTGGTGAAGCATGAAAAGGTTTATTTTATGCCCGAAGAGATCAACAAATTTTACGGATTGGATGAAAACTCGACGAGATAGATTATTTTTAAGAAATCCAAGCGGGAGAACATGAAGAACACGTTGAAGAGAATTGCATGGTTGGGAACCAAGTGGGACATTATGTCAATCGAGAAATACCAACTCTTCTCGCATAATTTGAACACATATGCAAATGTGTGGTTATTCTTTACGAAGAAGAAGATCATGCTAATGCGCCATGACAACATGATCTCCATGGACAAAGCTATGTTACTATACTGCATCATGGAGGAGATCCCTGTCAATGGGCGAGATAACATGCGAGCACATCCACGCCTGGGTCAGACATCTACGTGGCACAAGACTCTTTCCATATCTAAGAGTAGTTGTGCTTAAAGGCAGGTTCCGCGTTGAAGAGCCTCTGTCAGACTACAGTTAAGGATGGGATTTGCACAATAGCAAGCTTTAACCATGCAATCAATCTCCACAGGAATAAGGCTGAAGACAAACACCTCAAGACTAAGAAAACACAAAAGGTCAATATGAATGATGTAGTGGAGATTGAAGATGAAGAGGAATTACGTATTATATGTTAACTACTTAGGACCTTTCCTTCATTAATTTTAGTTGTAATAAAAGTTAGTTTAATAACATACACTACATTCCATTTCCATTCTCCTTTCACTACACACCAATATGGTGTACATAATAAATATAACAAAAACTTGATATTGTAAATATAAATTACTGTATAGATGTCGTAGAAGTCTCTAATAGGCATTATAATTCAACATTACTTAGAAATCCCTGTTTTCAACCCTGGCTTACCTAGCAAAACCTCTTTTCTTGCATACACTTGAGCAATATAAAGGAAAAATTTTCCGTAATATGACATATCAATAGAGTTAAGTAACAGAGAAGATTAAGGTCAGCTCATTTTATCGCATGAGCTTAGTCTTGTTGCCTAGCTTAGTCAAATACTTAAAGCAATATTGTTAAATCTACGAAGGAACTAAACATGACATCTATATAAATAAACAACGAGGCTCTTTGCTCAAGTATCAAAGTCATTACTTAAATAAACAACCTCTCTATCATCCCTAGAAGCAGATAGCAGTGAAATTTGTCTTACACTCTATGTCGTCAGCTATCCACCAAGCCTTACCCCCAAAATGGAGGTTTATTGGATTAACACTATTGAATTGTCCTCACCTATGCAGACCTAAGGATAATCTAGAATAAACAAGAGTTCATAGTTAGCTTAAGATTAAGGTTGAGTTACCTAGGTCATTGAAATCGAAATAATTACTTTTAAATACCAAATGATGTTATAAAGTAAAAATGACTATTTTTATGGTTTGGTCTTATGTAAACTCTTTACATAGGATGCCTCCACTCGCATGTCTCTACATGAACGATTTAGGATCATATCGATCGTACTACATACAAAAAGTAGGATGCATCTATAGTGTTCCCATAATAAGATACACAACCCTATTCCTATACTATAAAGTATTTAGAATATCAACTCAAACTTGATTCACTTTTTTGTATCACTACACATAAAGTTCAAGTTGCGTTCAATAGATGAAGAACTTGCAATGAAACATAGTAAGCAACGAGCAAGAAGGCCTTAGAAAGAACAACTATTGCTCAAAGAGCGAATGTATCTTTCATAAAGAACATGATTTGTTTGCACAATAATCATGTTCGACTTGCTTAAAAAACATAACTAATAACCCTAAATGGAATTCATGATTTTTTTTAAAGTAAGGAATCCAATAAGGAAGTAACACCCATTAGGAAAAGATAAGTTGTTCTTCTGAAAAGGTAAAGCTATTGAATAAAATAATTCAACTGCAATTTTAAAAATAGAGAAAATATTCGCAAGAAAATTTGTTGATGTTACAACCAAATGTTAAGACTTTGTGCATGACATCTGCACAAAAAACTGCCTTTTAAAAAAATAATACCAACTTTTAAAATCTCCAACTATTTTTGTTAGCAAAAAACTACTAATTGACCACGAGATACATGAGATTTTAGACATCAATTTTAACAATCTCTCACTTGTTCGAATTGAGTGAGATGTATAGTATCAAAATACAATACAATAAGAAACAAGTGGAAAGTAAAGTATCAAAATACAATGCAAGAAGTAGAGTATTAAAATACAATATAATAAACGAAGGCATACAATATACCCAATAAAATCTCTCACTTGGCCTATCGTATACAGCTCATGTCTCATAGACCCAGACCTTCTAGGTGATCTAACCTTAGTCGTTGAAGCATTCATAAATGGATCAACAATATTGTTCTCTAAGGCAGTCTTTATGAAGATCGCATCTCCTTATACCACAATCTCTATAATGAGATGAAACTTTCATTTAATATGCTCTCATCGTTCATGGCTCCAAAGCTTCTTGGATTTTGCTATAACTATGCTATTATCACAATAAAAGGTGATGGGTAAAGACATGTTTGGAATGACTTTCAAGCATGTTAGGAGTTTTATAAGCTAGGTGGCTTCTTTAGTAGCCTTACAAAAAACTACATATTCTCTCCTTTAGCAATTACAACTTCTTTTAAATCGATGCAACATTTGCATCGTATGATTCAATCAACCCCTTGGACCTTGAATACTTGCAAATTAAACATTTAAGTCTATTAAATCATAGAAAGGACTCAAATTAAGAGAATGGTAGCACATTTTTAGGTCCAGAATTGTTTGTATTCAAATGATACTCAGCCAGAATTTCCATAGACTTCTTAATATTTAATGGAGTCCATCTCTAATCATGTTTTAAATGAAAAAAATATCGCGCCAACCACTTATTTGAGAGAAGTTATTAAGAATGTGATGATGGCCTCCTTAGATTAGTTGGAGTCTATCATCAACATGCCAGGTTGATCGATGGATTTCGTCGTCCAAATCTAGATTAAATAATTAACTGAATCACCCATTGAACCGATGAGAAGTATACAAAATTCAAACTACTATCAATTGCATTAAGATCTAGGGTTTGTTAGTGTTGGAATTTATGTCCTAAAACTCATAGTTTGTAATCATATTCTATTTAATAAAGTCGTTATTGAGAAATTAAATACTATAATTTTAAATCCAATAAACTAAGATCTCAAGACTATTTTGAGTAAACTTAAACTTTATATAGAGACATAAACATGGATTAAGTTCGAGTAAATAACCCAAATAATCTATAGTATATGAATAAAGGTTGGGCACCTTATTCAGAGATACTATGGATGCAGCCTGCTTTGTAGTTAGTACAAACGAGGTAATCCTAAATCGTTCATGTGGAGTCATGAAAGTGGGGGCATCTTATGTAAAGAGTTTACATAAAACAGAATCATGAAATAGTCACTTTTACGTTATAACGTTGTTTACTGTTCAAAACTGACCATCTCGATTATTGGTGACTTAGGTAACTTAATCTTAGTCCTGAGCTAACTATGAACTCCTGTTCACAAGAGATTATCCTTAGATCTGTGAGGGCAACTCATTAGCGTTGGCCCAATAAACCTCCTATTTCAGGGGTAAGATCAGGTGGATAGATGGGAACATAGGGTGCAAGACAGAATTCACTCTTACCCGCTTTAGGGTTAGTAGATAGGTTGTTCCCTTAAGGACCGAATCCATGTCTTGAACAAAGGGGCCTCACCCTTTCATTGGCCCGAGAGGGATTCGGTTTATAGGTTGAACCTTAAACCAATTGTTCAATAGTGGATCAGTGGGACTTAAGGAGAAAGATGTAGTGTTAGGGGTAAAATGGTACTTTTCAATCCAGCCAAGCTTACGAACAACCCGTGAAGGATTAACGTATTGATCATGGTTATATCAAATGGACACAAATATATCTATAGTGAGAGAAGTGCAACTACGAGACTTTAGTGGAGTGACCCGTTAGTTAACAAGTGTTGATTAGCTCGGTATAAAAGAGTTTAGCCTGTTAATCTCGAATTGTTGGAGCCCATGATCTATAGGTCTATTAGGTTCTTCTGCTAGCTCATATGGAATAAACTTAGAACAGTATGATGGAATGAGTTGAATTATTCGATTTTGGAGAGGAGAGAGAAACCAACAAGTATATGTGATATGGTTGGTTTTTAGATTATTGATAGAACTTTATATTAAATGGGATTTAAATATTAAAGATATGAATGCGGATTCATACTCAGAAGCTCCAAAAAGATGGAAATAGTCAAAGTTGTAAAAAGTCAAATGATTGAATTTTTACTTTAAAATGTCAAATTTTGACCAGCAATATATTAAAAAATAATTAGAATCTTGAGAAAATGAAAGCGGATTCATGCTCAGAAGGTTGGAATTAGTCAAGGAGGTCAAAATGGTAAAAAGTCAAAATGTTGACTTTTTTACTTGAAAAGTCAAAGTTTGACTTCGACTAGAAAGATCAAATGACCATTTTGCCCCTTGACCAAAGTTAGTGGTAAAATCCAACAATTTATTGAATAATCCCACTAACTCTTAGTGGGCTATGTGAAAGCTCATGGTGATGACACCAAGCCCACTAAAAGAAAATGGAATGGTGGAGGTCCGAGATCGTGTCCGTGAGGAGATTTCGAAGTATCGGGAAGCTACAAAGGTAAGGTTTTTCCTAAACCCTAATTAGTGTAATTAGGGTTTTTTTGTTTTAATGCATGTTAATTTCTAAAATAAGTTTAGATGCAATTAGAGTAATCTTTTGATCTTTTTCCGCTGCGTTCGTATGCTATCTTTCAGTTAGGATGAATAATTAACTTTCATGGGTCTATTTTGTTATTTGATGATTCAATTCTAAGTTGATTATAGAACAATAACAAATTTTCTAGCAAGCTAGTTTAACCTATGGATTCGTATAATTATCATGCAACCAAAGAAATTACATAGCAATTAAGAAAACATCATAAAGTCTCAAGAGTCCACAATATGAATAATACCCATTTGATTTAGAATTGAAGTCTGGGAATAAGAAAGTTTAGTTCAAACATTAAAAATACATTAAAATATGGAAAATCCTAAACAACCCAAGCTAGATAATTGTATCTTAGCCATTCTTGACATGCCGAGCAACAGGGGTATGTACGAGTGCATAAACATAACTAAAAAAGGGAGAAAATTAGAGAGAATTTGTGCAATTGTTGGGTAGAAACGAACCTCCCTTACCTTAGGCAGCAAACAACCTTTATAAATAAACATCGCGGTGTCATGGTGCTAGGAACAGTTTCGCAATACTGACAACACTTGTTTGCTGGCAGAGTTCATAGTGTAGTGGTGCTCTAAGATAGCATCATCATATCGTAGGCCTTTCATAAAATCCATCCATTATTCTGTCTTACAATGTAGTGCATGGTGTCGTATGGTTCCACGACGCTGCAAGACATAAGCTAAATTAACTTCTTCTCCATGCATTTGTCTCTATTGATGTTTTTTAACTCCGTATTTTCCTAATTAAGCTCCAAATCAACATCAACATCAATTTCTAACTTCAAATGGCTTGAAACCTATAAAATAATGAAATAAGAACATAAAATCATAGAATGATCATAAATTAAGCAAAGTTAGATAGCACATTTTCGATGATATCACAAGTTAGGTTAAGGTAAGTTGGGACGGAGTGTGTCACTTTGTCTTATTGCACAACATTTTGGAAGCAAAACTTTGTGATGCTTCCAAGTGTTGTCTAGTCTAATTGCTAATGATGGTATGTGCTTGATGGTTTTTTCCTGACATGGCCTTAGTGAGTCTGAGGGCCTGCCAACATTTCAGGAGTTCCCTTCAGTTATCCTTTTCTATATGTTATCTTATCCTCTTATTTCAAGTTAACTATTGTATGTTGATTACTTATCTCTTTTGGAAAAGTAGTTGCTTATGTTAGAAATTGGTCGATTAGGATCTTGTCCACTGGTTGGTTACAACTTAGTTCTATTTTTCAAGATTTATAGGTCTATCGAATCAATATATTTATGCTTTTGGTGTAGATTGTTCATAAATTAGATTGTTTACTTCATTCCTATCTTTAATTAGAAGGCGCAATTGATTGTGCAAGAGGGCTCAAGGTTGTTTGGTAGAATGTGTATCCTCTTTGTCATGACGAAGACTTGGAGACCAACAATTTTTATTCCAGAAATGTTGTTGTTTGGAAGTTATTGTGGTTTATTCTAATTTCTTTTAGCTTGTGATAAAATATTTAGAAAAATAAAAGTAAATATTTTATTTTTAGCTTTCTCACTTACCAATACAAAGCTTACATATGATGAACAGTTGCCGTCTTTTTATCTCTCTTACTTTGGGACTCTTGAAAAGTAATGGTAAAGAAAAAGGTTTCTCATTCCAACATTTCTTTATTCATGTAGAGGCTAGGTTTTTGAAATAGTAGAAAAGAAAATGGATTAGCACAGAAATTTAGAGTAGTTCGGCAAAGGTACCTACATCCACTTTGAAGGCTATCAATTCATTTCTTTTGAGGGATTACAAGATATGAAGAATACAGATAAGTACTCAAACTTTTCCTTTTATAAAGTGGTTAAACCAACTAAGAGTTTGTTAGAAACTGATTTATAACTAATTTAGTTTCTAACTTGAACTGATTTTGAACAGATTCAGCAAGGAAGTTGAGTTCAAAGATAATATTTCTAACAAATTCTCCCTCTTGAACGAAGAACATCCTTGATAGTCTTCTTTTCAGGTATTTATTCCTCAACATGTAAATCTACTACTTTGAGTAGATTTAGGCAGTGACTGAATTTAGCTTTAGGTCAAGCCTTAGTTAAAAAATCTGTTGCATTGTCTTTTGTGTTAACTTTTTGTATGCTTAATGTTCCTTTTTCAATAATATCACGAACAAAGGACAGTTTAACATCTATATGTTTTGTTCTATCATGGTATTGCTGGTTTTTTGTTAGATAAATTGCACTTTGATTGTCACATAGGAGTTCTATGGCGTCTTGATCATAACATAGTTCACAGATCAAACCTTTTATCCATATAGCCTCTTTTACTTCTTCTAAAACTACTATGAATTCTACCTTGGTAATTGATAGAGCTACCATTGATTGTAAATTAGACTTCCAACTAATTAAATTGCCTCCTAAAGTAAAAGAAAAAACAGTTAAAGATCTCCTTTTATCACAATCTCCTGCAAAATCTGCATCAACATAGCTCTTTAGAAGAATTTTAGGTTCATTAGGAGCTGCGTATAGCAAGCCTCTGTTCACTGTTCCCACTAGGTATCGAAATACCCACTTAGTAGCGTCCCAATGATTTCTCCTATGATTTCCCATGTATCTATTGACTAAGCTTGAGTTGTAGGCTAAATCAAGTCTAGTACAAACCATTAGATACATCAAGCTTCCAGTTGCATTAGAGTAAGGAACATTAGACATAGCTTGTCTTTCAATTGATTCTTTAGGAGAGTCATTCGCAAATAATTTGAATTGTTGGCTCATAGGAGTACAGACTACCTTAGCATTAGCCATATTGAACTTGGCTAAGACTTTCTTAGTAGTTTCTGTGATAGAAACAATTCCCTTCTGCTTCTTTTCCTTGTGATTTCCATTCCTAGGATCCTTTTAGCTGACCCTAGGTCCTTCATTTCAAACTCATTCTTCAATTGTTCTTTTATCTCATTTAGCTTAGTAAGATTTTTACCAGCCAACAACATATCATCAACATATAACAGCAAATAGATTAGGCTTCCATCAGTTAGCTTCTTATAGTAGACACAAGAATCATATAGACTTCTTATAAAGCCTATTTTGTTGATAAAATCGTCAAACCTTTTATACCAACATCTTGGTGACTGCTTCAATCCATATAAGGATTTCTTTAGTTTGCAAACTAGGTCTTTTTTTCCTTTAGCTTCAAAGCCTTTGGGTTGTTCCATATATAAGTCTTCTTCTAGGCTTCCATGTAAAAAGGCTGTAGTGACATCCATCTGTTCTAACTCAAGGTCTTCACAGGCAACAACAGTTAGAAGAACTCTGATTGAAGTGTGCTTTACTACTGGAGAAAAAATTTATGTATAACCAACTCCTTCTTTCTATTTAAAGCCCTTGACAACTAGTCTTACTTTAAATTTCATCTTCTCATTCTTTTCTCCTATAAATTTCTTCTTGTAGACCCATTTGCAAGGGATAATTCCTTTGTTAGAGGTCTACCGGTCAACTCCCATGTTTTGTTCTTATGTAGAGAATTAATCTCATTTTTCATTGCAGCAAGCCATTCATCTTTTTCATCACTATTTAATGCTTCTTCAAAGATGCTAGGTTCTTCATTATCATCTTCTAGGGAGTGATTAGATATGAAATCAGCCCTTGCATATCTTGACGGGGGTCTAGTTGTTCTTCTTGCCCTATCTCTTGTTAGGAGATAATCTTCAAGGTTTTCAGCTTGTTTATCTGTTCTGTTTTCTGAGGTGCTTGGTGCATTATGGTTGATCATCAATCATTACAAAATCTTTATGACATGGATAAATTTTAACATAGGAACTAGGAGTATGATTCTGCACTTCTGTTTGCTAGCTTGTTTCAGAGTTCATGTAGAACTCATCTTCTTTGAAAGTCACATCTCTACTAATCAGGCTTCTGTTTGAAATAAAGTTCCAGCACTTATACCCTTTCACTCCTTCAGGATACCCTATGAACATACATTTTATAGCTCTAGGCTCCACCTTACTTTGCTTAGTATGTACATAGATTGTGCATCTGAAGGTCTTTAAGTTTGATAAGTCAGGAGGTGATCCCTTCCACATTTCTTCAGGGGTCTTCATGTTGATAGAAATACTAGGACTTCTATTAGTGGTGTATGTTGCTGTGGCTAGGGATTCAACCCAAAAATCTTCAGGAAGTTTGGCTTCTGATAGCATACATCTAACCCTTTCAATCAATGTTCCATTCATCCTTTCTGCAACTCCATTCTGTTGTGGAGTATACGTCACTGTCCTATGTCTAGTAATTCCACACTCATCACAAAGAGAGTTAAAATTGTTGCCTAGAAATTCTAGACCATTATCAGTTCTAAAGTATTTCACCTTTCTTTCAGTTTGAGTTTCGACTCTAGTCTTCCAAGTTTTAAAACATTCAAAGGTTTGATCTTTATATTTAAGTAAATAAGTCCATACCTTTCTAGAGTAATCATCTATTAAGGATAGGAAGTACCTAGAGTTTCCCCAAGATGCTAATTTAGATGGTCCCCAAAGATCTCCATGGACATAGTCAAGAATAGCCTTGATGGTATGTTCTCCTTTGGTGAACCTCATTCTTTTGGACTTTCCATACACACAATGCTCACAGAAACTAAGTCTTCTTATTCCCCTTGATTGAATTAGGTTTTGCTTTATGAGTTCATTCAAACCTTTCTCACTAATGTGTGAGAGTCTTCTATGCCATAGTTCCAATTCTACATTATTTTCTGTTTCTGACAACAGAACATATTTAGGTTGAATAACTCTTTTTAACACATAGAGGCTATTTAGTTTCTTTCCAGTTAGGATAATTCTGCCTTCTTTTTCTATCTTCAAGGTTCCTTCTTGTCCGAAATATGTACATCCCTGGTCATCAAGCATCCCTAAAGAAATTAGGTTTCTTTTGAGTTTTGGAACATGTCTAACATCTCTCAAAAGAACCTCTTTGTTTTCTGTAAGCCTTAATAGTACTAAGCCTCTTCCAATGATTTCACATTCATTGTTATTGCCCATGTAAATTTAGTCTCCTTCCTCTAATTTGTAATCAACAAACTAGCTTTTCTTGGAAGTCATATGATAGGTACAACCTGAGTCTAAAACCCAGTCTCCCTCCTCAGTTTCAACTTCCATGGCCCTTTTATTTGCAGCAGCAAGTACCTCAGTATATTCATAAGGCTCTTCTCCACCATGCCCTTGATAGCTTCCATGTTCCTTAAGCCCTTTGAATCATTTCTTTTGTGATCTTTATGCCTATTTAATTCATCTCTTCCATATGGTTTAATTTTTCTGCTATCATCTCTTCTATAGTGTCTTCTTCTTTCTAGGCAATTCTTCTTGAAATGTCTTTCTTTGTGACAGATAAAACATTTCAAGATGGGTCTATCTCTGTAACTTTTATGGTTTTTATTAAAAAGATTCTTCTTGAATTGATTCTTCCCCTAAGAGAAAAGGGACTCAACACCTCCAGCATTATTTTCCTCTAAATGAAGCTCTAACTCTTTACTCCTTCAGTAATAAAAACATCTACTGAAATTGATTCCCTTCAATATTTCAAAGCTGATTCCACTTCTTCTTAAGTATCATGTAAGGAATTTATCAAGATGGCAGGCTCGCTTTCAACCCCAAGTTTTTCTCCCGATTGATTGAATTCATTTGTCAGTTTCTTGAATTCATCCAAGTTCTCATTAAGAGTCTTGGACTGATTCATTTTAAAAGAGAAAAGTTTCTCCCTCACATAGAGTTTGCTTGGTAAGTCCTTTTTATCACAGGGAACCTTTAATTTCTCCCATATTTCATATGCTGTATTTTCATTAATCACTTGCCTTAGCACATTATCTGTAATGTTGAGAATTAGGATTTCATAAGTTGTCTCCTCCATGATTTGCTTATCTACTTTAGTCATTGTTGCTGGTAATTTCTTTGGATCTTGAATAGCTTTTAATGCCTTTTGAGAACTCAAAATTGCTTGAATTCTTTTTGCCTATAGAGTAAAATCTCCTCCTCCATTAAACCAATCTATTTCAAACTTTGTTGTAACCATCGTAGAACCTAGGCTCTAATACCAATTGATAAAATCTTTAGAAAAATAAAAGTAAAGATTTTATTTTCAACTTTCTCACTTACCAATACAAAGCTTACATATGATGGACAGCTGCCTGTCTTTTTATCTCCCTTGCTTTAGGACTCTTGAAAAGTAATGGTAAAGAAAAAGGTTTCTTATTCCAACATTTCTTTATTCATGCAGAGGCTAGGTTTTCATTTCTTTCTTCTATTCTTTTCTTTCTTTCATGAAATGGGTGAGCTTCAAGTTCTCAACAATGTAGTAAAGAAATTTGAAATAGTAGAAAAGAAAATGGATCAACACAGAAACTTAGAGTGGTTCAGTAAAGGTGCCTACATCCACTTTGAAGGCTATCAATTCATTTCTTTTGAGGGATTACAAGATATGAAGAATACAAATAAGTACTCAAACTTTTCCTTTTATAAAGTGGTTAAACCAACTAAGAGTTTGTTAGAAACTGATTTATAACTAATTTAGTTTCTAACTTGAACTGATTTTGAACTGATTCAGCAAGGAAGTTGAGTTCAAAGATAATATTTCTAACAGCTTGTTATGAGTCGCCCGACTAGAGGCCTATATTTTACGTAGTTGGAGTATATGGGTGGTTTGCCTCCTAATTATTGGTTTTGGTGTTGAGGGGTTATTGTCTGTGTTCAAGACAATTTGCAACCCTTGGTAATTTCTCTATAGGGTTGGTCTGCAGTATCTTTTATGGTTTGGCCACCCTAGGTTTGAAGGGTTGAAGGGGATTCTGTGTTTGAGGACTGTAGTATAATTGTTATTTACTTCATGCAAAAGTTTCTTAAAGAGTTTCTTAGTTCAGTTAGGTATGCCCACCCGATCAAGAGATATAGAGTTTGAATTCCGACCCCACCTAACTTGCAATGTTATTAATTTTGAAAATGACAATAGTCTTCGTTACATACCACTATTTATACTCTTCTGTTTTTTTTTTTTTTGTTTTTTTTAAATCTTTATTGTCTATAAACCTAATTGATAGAATTGCTTTCAAATGTTTCAAGAATAGTTGTTAGGATCATTGCAGCCATGTGTCTTGATAAAAATCATGATGTGGTTTAAAATTGTTTTGATCTGTGTTGGAAATTCACCTAATTAAGGATCCTAGGATTATCATCGATGAGTTCCATACGTTGACATCTATGACAATATTTTCCTATCTCACGCACTAGTACTAACATCTGGATCCCCATAAAAGCTCTATTACTTCATATGAACAACATATCCATATGATTTTGTAGATACATATATGTGTATATATAGCTTCCTACTAGAAGCTTGACTTCCTAGCTGCAGAAACTTGGAATGAAAGAGCTTCTTTAGATCTGCCCATAAGAGTTAGGACTGTTGCAGCTATGTGTTCAGATGACAGTCCTGCTTCTTCCATCTGGTCTCGTGGTGCTCCATGGTCGATGTATCGATCTGGAAGAACCATACTTCTCAACTGCAAATGCAATGAACAATAAAATTCCTTACCGGTTAAAGTTAGATACTTAAATGGACAAAATAGAATAAAACTACTTCTGTTTTTGTTTAAGGGGAATTGTAATGAGTAGCATTTGTAAGGATAATAACGAACTCTTTAAATAATTTTTCAAAATCGATTAGTGTTAGACTTCTATCAGAAATATAGTCTGTAGTAGATTATGAGAGTCATTATATCTAACCTTGAGACGATGTTGATCTAAAATTCCAGCTAAGCTAAGGAAATAGGACACATGAGAACCAAAGCCTCCAATGGAGCCTTCCTCCACAGTAATCAGAATTTCATGTTCTTTTGCCAGTTGCCTAATAAGTTGAGTGTCAAGAGGTTTGCAAAATCTTGCATCTGCCACTGTTGGGGCAATGCCTCTTGTTTTCAGCAATTCCGAAGCTTCAACACATTGTTGAACTATTGAACCATACCCCAATATAGCAACTCTAGTGCCTTCCATCAGTATTCTCCCTTTGCCAATCTGTTTAACGGAAGTGAAGTCAACAATGTGTTATATTTTACTTTGAGATAGTTACTTTATAACCTTCTTAATGCTTAGAGTATTTGTTTATTTCATGCTAACCTCAATTGGAGTCCCTTTGAAGTTAGGAGGAACAACAACTCCTATCCCATTGCCCCTTGGAAACCGAAAACAACTTGGTCTATCGTCTATCGCTGCTGCTGTCGCAACCATGTGTATTAGTTCAGCTTCATCAGCTGGAGCCATGACAATCATGTTCGGCAAACAAGCCATGTATGTTATATCAAATGCTCCACAATGTGTCGGGCCATCAGCACCGACCAAACCAGCTCTATCCATTGCAAAGCGGACAGGTAGTTTCTGAAGGTCTACATCGTGCACCACCTTGATTACCATTCCATATAGTTAGTAATTAGGAAAACACAAAATTGTCGATGAAAAATAATCTTTTCAATTACTGGTACCTAAGATCTGTTTGGCTTACATTCCAAGTGCTTAAAAATGTAGGGTCAATATCGTTCCAAATATGCATACCTGATCAAACCCTCTTTGAAGGAAGGATGAGTAAATAGCACAAAATGGCTTGATACCCTCTGTTGCTAAACCAGCTGCAAATGTAACAGCATGTTGCTCGGCGATCCCGACGTCGAAGCAACGCTGTGGGAACCTCTTCTGGAAATAGTTAAGACCAGTTCCACCACCCATGGCAGCATGGATGGCTACAATTTTGTCGTCCAGTTCAGCTTCTTTTATCAGAGATTCAGCAAAGTATTGAGTATATGAAAGTGTGGGGGATTTTGTCTTGAATTGCTTGCCTGTTTTGGGATCAAACTTGACTACTCCTGAATTATTACAAGATTTGCAAAGAATTAAGTATTTGAAAGAATCCATGGAAGTAAACAAGATGCTCAATTAGAATAGTCTAACCATGCATTTTATCTGCAGCTGCTTCTGCTGGAGGATAGCCCTTCCCTTTTTCTGTAAGAATGTGGATCAATACCGGTCCAGGGGCTGGCATTGATTTGACTTTATCCAAAATGGTGACCAAATCTCCCACATTGTGTCCATCCACTGGTCCAATATAATACAAGCCTAGCTCCTCGAAAAATGTCGATCCCGAACCACTTATCATGCCTCTTGCATATTCATCGACTTTGGCTGCAACTCCATGGGTTTGCTTCCCAATTTGTTTGGTGATGGTCTTAAAGGAATGGTATGAAAGTCATTAAGTTTGATAAACCAAGGTTTTATTTTGAATGAATTTTTAAATTTATAATACCGCTTGCCAAGCACTTCAAAAGTCATTTCAAATAGACTCTAACTTGTTGTGCTGACATGAAATATAATATCAATGCAGTGAATGTGTAAGGCGTATGCAATTAATCCTCTAATATCTTACCTTTGCAGCTTCGCGAAGTTTTCGAAACTGTGTACTTGCTTGAAGTTTGGTTAAGGCACTGCTGAGAGCTCCAACAGGAGTAGCAGGGCCATCAAGAGTAGCAGTCGGCAATGAGACTTGCTTGTTGTCATTTAAAATAACGATCATGTTCGTATCGAGATAGCCTGCATTATTCATCGCCTCGTATGCTTGGCCTGCTGTCATAGCTCCATCCCCAATCACAGAAATGACGCTGTTCTTTTTTCCCAAAAGGTCTCTTCCAACTGCCATGCCTACATTGTTTTCATTGTGGATCGGGACAAAGATTCATTAAAAAGAAGAATAATGTGCGTCTCATTAAAATTAAACCCTCTGAAATTGAAAAAGAGTAAATGAGGAGAATATAAGACATACCAAGACCAGCTGATATGCTTGTAGAACTGTGTCCTGCACCAAATGCATCATGAATACTTTCATCCCTTTTTGGAAAGCCAGCAAGCCCTGAAGTTTGCCTTAAAGTATGCATTCTAGACCTTCTTCCAGTGAGAATTTTGTGAGGATATGCCTGTAAAAAACACCACCGAAATGAACTCTAATCCTAAAAATAAATCTCATTATTGTAATACTTTTGTTGGATATGCACCTGATGGCCAACATCCCATATGATTTTGTCGTCTGGAGTGTTGAACACATGATGCAGTGCCACGGCTAGCTCGACAACGCCTAAGCTTGCACTTAAATGACCTCCAGTTTTTGATACAGAGAACACAATTTCTGCTCTAAGCTCTGCTGCTAGCTGCTCAAGATCCTGAAAAAAAGATCTCAAATGATCATAATAAGAAAGAGCAAAAAATGGCACAATGGAAGAAAAGTTGACAATGCTCAACAACAAAAAGAGGTTTACCTGTACTGATAGGTTCTTCATATGAATAGGAAAATTCACAGTGTCCAACAATGGGGTCGCTGGTTTTTCGCCTGAGTAGTCAATCGTCAATCCATCTTTTTCTTTATCTGGCAAATTCTTCCCTTCTCCATTCGTGCTATTACTCGAAGCTCTCAAACAAAACTGTATGAAGAACAAACAATGGTAAGGACTTGCTCTAAGCTAAACAAAAAAAATAACCATTTCTAATCTAAGTAACAAAGCTCCTATATATGAAACCAAAATGGAATTCTCAGTATATCCAGGATTAAAACAGCAATGCAACGGCAAAGAAAACAAAGGGGATTTTGAACAACCTGTTTGGGGTTTCTAAACTTTGGCCTTGGAGATTCCAGGAATGGGGAGAAAGTTTGAGTTGGTTTGATGAGAAGCTGAGCCACTGCCATAGCTGATCAACTTGCAACCAGAAGACAAGTTCAAGGAAAGGTATCTATAAAATGCATCAAAAACGAAGTACAAGACAAAGATTTATATGTATAGTTGCCTAGACTAGAGATAATGGAGATATCAATGTTTCACCTACTTCATGTTTTATCCAACGTCCAAAATGAGAAAAGTCGCAAGTCAAAAAGAAGACTACAAATCACCTTTGAAATTAACAAAACAATTTATCTCTTTGGCCACAAGTAAAATTGTGGTTTAATTCTTGCATTAGGATTAGCTCAGAGATTTACATGCTTAGAAGAAAAGAGGTATAATTTATCTAGGAAAAAGTTTTTCCACCGTTAAAACGAGTACTACTCGACGATTAAGACATTTATTACTTTTTTTTAATTTAGACGTTCAAATTTCCACTACATATTTGTTGTATTTGAAAAAAGAGATAGAAAACGGATCTAAGAGAGATGTAGAGACCGAATCAAAGTGAACTTGATCCATATTTGACAAGATTCAAAAAATGGTAATTAGGAACCGTTAATAACCATGCATCCATGGACTTCAATCATCTTAGGCTTTTACTTGACTTTGAACGTTAAGTCTTCCACTAAAAAATATAGTTGAACAGAGAAAAACTTGTTTTTCAATAGTCAATAAATAAATAAATAATAGAAAAAAAAAAAAAAAAAAAAACTTAGCTTGCCTTCTGGGTTGATTTAACTTGCAAGATTATGATATAAAATTACAAAATAAATGTCTTTTCTGCTCTTTCCATTCATAAATAAATAGTCTTTTCTTTTCCATTTTGTTCCCGAGTTTAAAACTTTTATAATTTGATACATGATTTTTAACTTTCATTTTGAAGGATGATGTGATATTTATTAGGTGAATGAGACAATATTTTTCCCACGTCATTAAAAAATATACTTTCAACAAAAATATACTTTATTATATTATTAAAATCATATAAAACTAATTTTTAAATTACAAAAAGAATATATATGCAGAGTTACGTTCAGATTCACAGGAGGAGTACATTTTGGAAACCCTATTACGCTATTAAATAGTAACATAATTGAACTCATTCTTTCTCAATCTAATCTTGATTGGGTAAGATATTATTACTCCAACTATACTATTTAAATTATTGCTCTATATTCTTTAATTAAAAAACAAATCAAAACTTTTTTTTTTTTATCACTTTTCTTTCCTTCTTTTTTTCAATATAATTTACTACTAATAATTTTTTTTTGTTTTTTTAATAATAATTTTTTCTTTAAAATTGAGATCAAACTATTTTCACTATGAGTTTATTTTTTTTTTAAATTTTCGACCATGTTTCTTAGAAAAAGAGAGAAAAAAAAGTGAAAAATCATAACGAATAGACGGAGTTTTATAAAAATTATGAAAATTGTAGCCTCGAAGGAAAAGTAATAAGAAAAGTTTAAAATTTGAAATTTGTAAAATTAACAATCATTCACATAAAAAACCTCACACCTTAGCTTAGCTTTTGTAACGATCTTATTCTTTACTTTTAAAATTATGCTTATTTTCTTTCGATAAATATTTACTTAACTTTCATAATGATTTTATTCTTTACGTTTAAAATTATGCTTATTTTTTTCGATAAACATTTGCATATCTTTGGTAACAATTGGTAACAATTTTATTCTTTATTTTTTAAATTATGCTTATTTTCTTTGGATAAATGTTTCATTATGGTTCTCATCTTTTTCTTTACAACACTCAAATTCATTAGAAAGTTTTACTAAAAAAAGGTTTTTGAAAACTTCCACTGTTTTTTGTTTTAAGTTTTCACAAACTTGTTTTGATTTTTGAAAATATAAAATTTACATATACAAAAGTTTGATTTTCAAAGTTTTGCTGTACTGTGAAAATTGAAAAAGAAGGGCTACGGTTGAGAGACTCAGACCGGTGCAAAAGAAAATCCCATTTCCGAGTTTAGAAAATCGAACCAAACCCGATTCGGTTTGGTAGTTAAATGTCGATTAGCAACAGACAGTCTCCTTCACTGAATGAATGCCAATGAAATTCCATTCGATCTGTCTTTTATCAATGAAATCGAACCAAAGAGACAACATGCACAATGTCAAAATTCATCAAACTTATCCAACCACAAAATAAAATAAAATAATAACCTAAACAACAAAACAGACAACATGCAAAAATGAAAATCCACCAAACTTATCAAAACAAAAACATTTAAAAAAGAAAAAAAAAAAAACACAAAGCTAATACATAGAACGCAACGAAAAAATAAAATTAAAACACAACACATATTTTGTTCCCAACCATAATAACAATTCCATAAAGTTTTCAAATTTATAACAAAAATAAACTATAAAATCAAGTAAATTTTGGATTGTACAGCAAATCAATGGCTAGAAATAAATAATTATATGATCAAGAGTAAATTAAAAGAAAAGTTGAATGAAGAAAATTCAAGAAAAAGGGGGATTTAGTTTAGAATCAAGGTTGTGATGAATGGAATAAAGATTAAATAGAAAGAAACGTACTAAGAAGATCGAAGGAACTTACATAAGGAATAGAATGAGTGATTCAGAGAGATTGAAGGGTTTGGGTATGGCTATTGTTGCATGAAACAGAAGAGGAGAGGAAGAAGAAGATGGGAGATGCAATATTTAAAATCCAACTCAAAATTCTGCCTTAAAAAGGCAAGTTTTCCACCCCCCTCCACACAAAAAGTTACCTTTTCTGTTTTTTTTTCTTTCTCTCTCTTTTTTTTTTAAGAAAAATGAAAAATGGGAAATGAGAGATGTTTTGGAATTGTTTTTATCAGTAATATAGGGGGAAAAGAAAAAGAGCATCAATGGATTGGCCTCTCCATGCAGATACCATATATGATACATTTTGTCATTTTCTGCCCCACTGTTGCTTCTCTTTACTTTTTCTCTCCTCTCTTCAATTTCTCTTTCAATTTCTCTCATCTCTTTATTTCTCCTAAACAGGATATATGCAAAGAATAACGTAGTAATTAAATCAAGGTAAAAGTACCATGGTTTTTTGAACCAGAGTTAAAATATTTATTGTTTATACTAGAGTCGGTGACATTTTGTTGTTTATTTTTTTTATGTTTCATAATTTTCTTTTTCGATAGAAGGGAAATGTCAATTCAACTCTTGGGTTAATGTCGCACCAATAAAAATGTTAAAACAAAATCAATGAAAATGTACATGTTAACATGCCGATAGAAATTTAATACATGTGGGTTTAACGTAATTGCAACTTTGATCTTGTTTTAATTTAGATGTCTCTCACTTGAATATTTGTTGATCTAAGAAAAGATGATGATATCCAAGAAATTGGCACAAAAGAAAGGGAGACACGGCCTTTGATGAAAGAAAACTTTTATTAAGAACTTCTATAAGGATAGACACTTTTGGATATAATACTTTTTTACTCTCAAGATACTCATTCCCTTTTTACTCAAAGTTTCTCTTTAATTCTCATGCTTAATTTCTTCTTCTCTTTACTTGCTTTTCTTGCTTGATTCACAATTGAAGGGACAACTCTTATATAAGGTGTGAGATTCTCTCTAGATTGATCTTAATTTCTAAACATCTAGGTATTTTTGGTATCGGGTGACCAAGCAGGACATAGCTAACGGCATGTTGTTATCAAAAGTAATTCTAGAATTCGTTCACATAAAGGAAATCTACCAATTTTTTTTAGGTATTTGTTTACATCCTTTTACATAATTCTAGATAAACCTAGAGAAAACTAATATTTGTACTTAAGTTTTTTTATGTATGTTGGACATTTTTGGTTATTGGCATTATATTTTTTGTAAGGCAATTGGTTGCTTTGTTGTCTTGTGCAAAGTCTTAAGATCGAATTTTAACATCTAAAGATTTTTGTGTGAATATTTTTCTTATTTAAAATTATGTGTGGTTTCCTTTTCTATTCAAAATCTTTTCCAATTTGATATAACAACTGATCTTTTCCTTTTGGGTGTTATTTTCTTTAATGGATAAGTTTTTATTTAAAGCAAATTATGAAACCCTTTTAGGGGAGCCTAAACCTTTGTCATCAAGAAGCCAAATATAATTATTGTGAAATTAACGTGTTCTTCGTACAAGCTGCAACTGTACTTTGAGCATGAGTTTTTTCTTCATATGACTCTAGAGTTCTTGTTGTATTTTTTTGTTGCTCACCGTGTTTCGCTATGTGTCCTACCATTGACTGCACCATTTTGAAGATTATTCCTGTTTAGGGGAGCTTAAATCTTTGTCATCAAGAAGGGATTCTTGATATTATGAGGAGTTTAAGACTGGCACGAGAAGAGATTCTCTATTTTAGAGGGAGTCTAAGATTTTTCGACAAAGGGAGTTTGTGAATCACAAGGAAAGATATCTTCGTGAGAAAGAGTCTTATATTCACCAAGAGGGAGTCGAAGCGAAGATATTAATATTACTATACTTAGGCAGAGTTTGAGTATACTTTGAGAGGGTGTCTCATATCTAAGGAGCCTAGTTGGTCATTTAGTTAAGCTTTACAAGAGTGTGTAGTGGTTATCACAGGTAAGTAGTACATTGTAATATGCTTAACATATGATATTAGTGGGTTAAATTTCCTAGGCACATTGTCCCCCGATATAGATGGTCTGTCACTAAATTAGGTTATCAAACTCTTGCGTCTCTTCTTTTTACTTTTGTTTGTAGGTGTATATGTATTTACATTTAAGAAACTTCTAGACTAGTTAGTGTTTTGCTATGCATTTTAACACTTCCCCTCAACACTAACTATTCTAGTTCTTTCCATCATCATGATTTGTTGTTGTAACTCTGCATGCTTAGATGCTCTTAGCATGCATTATGTCTCAACATCTATGTCTTATCAATACATCCACTTCTTCTTTCAGAACCTTTCTCCATTGGATATTCTATGAGGCTTCTTTTCTTCGTATGTCATCGGTTTTTTAAATATTGCTAAAATTACATTTGCATACCTAAAATTTGATATTCTCTTTGTAGTTTACCTCTGTAACTGTGGTATTTATCATGTATTTCACTACGTCGAGGACTTTATTTCATTAATTGTTCTTCTGCATCTTTGTCATTTTCTTCTTTTTCTATTTCTTATATTGGATCCTATGACACTTGACTTATCTTTTCTTTGGATACTTCTCCAAAAGACCTATCGTCCTAAGGTGTGTTTTGATCTAGTTATGATGCTTTACATGATGATGTTTCATCAACTGTAACATATCTTGATGTATAGCATTGTTCACCACTAGAATCAATACAGTTTGTCTTTGGGGGTCTTTGATTACCCACGTATGCATTTTCTGCTAGCAGGACATAGATGGAATGCATCCTTTGTCTTTCCATCAACAACTTGCCAGTGACATTGAAATCTTGGTATACTTTAACACAATTAGGTCTAAACACCACAAAGTTGCCTACTAACATCAATTGAGATACTGATACCAAATTCTTCTGCATTCTAGACACATAAAACATTTTTGGCATCTACATGATTGAAATTGGAACAAGGCATTATCATTGTTTTGCCAACATGAGCTATTGGAAACTTCCAATTGTTTGCATGCAGTTACAATAACTTAGTTTCTGTTGTACTCCCGTGTCTTTTGCAACTTCTTCTTATCTCTTGTCACATGGTTAAAGTTACCTGAATTAACAATCCAATCATTTTCATAATTTATCTTTTTTGCATGGAGAGCCAACACTCGTTCTCCACTGACTAGATGCTGACTAAGGTTTAGGATATGGTCTTGGAAAGCATGCCTTTACAGTCAATTCTTCTTCATTAATGCACTCGACCAAGAGGTGACTTCATTGCTTTCTACTGTCTTTTCCTTTCTTACAACATTCTCTGGCATAATGACCTATCTTTCCACCATTGTAGCATTTACCCTTTTTCTATGGTCGTGTTGTCGATCATAATTATTACTAGCTCCCACTATTTGAGAGTATTTTGAAGTTTCTTCATCTTTTTTTTATACTGCTTTCTTTTAATATTTTGAATGACCCTTTCTTTGATCACTAAAGAGTACTTCTTCATTATTGCTCTTTATTGTGATCTCTAACATTTGCTTAGTCAATGCTTCTTGATTGACAAGCATATTTTTTAAGACAATATCGAAGAAGATTGAACTATTCAACATTGAATAACAACAACAAAACTTCTATATTAAGGTTTTGGACCATGGATAATAATTCTTCTCATTATTGATTTTGAAATAGTGGAAATAGAATATAACTCGGAAATTTCACGACATAAAGTTATTACCTTATATTGGTTGACAGTCATCCCTCTTTGACCAATGGACAATAGCATATTCTCTAGACACTGCAATTTTACGACATTTTTCTTTGTGAAAAGTGAGGCAAACATGTTTCATGCTTTCTTTTGCGTTTCCATAATACGAAGTGCTTAAACATTTCTTCATCAACTGTGGTTTCAATTGCAAACATGGCGTTAGCTAGCTTGATATCCTAATTCTTTAAAGCAATAAAATCTCTAGGTTTATTGACTACATTGCCTCCTACAACTTTCCACAAGTCTTGACTTTGGAGACATGACTTCATGCATGTGGACCACGTGTTTGCGATTCTAAGTGTTGAACATTTTTATTCCTTCAACAATTTGAAAGGCCCCATCATCATGTACAAATGAATGCATTCCATTAGTAGGTTTGTCTCAGACAATAAGCTTCACAGCCCCAGATTGTACTCAATCTTTAAAAGCTCCAATACAGCAAGCTAAGCTAACATGACTCTAATACCATTTGTTGAAGAAATTGAAACAAAAGAAAGAGAAACGATCTCTTTGAAGAAATAAAATTTTATTAAGAACTTTTACAAAAATGAATGCTTTTAGAGAGAATACTCTTTTACTCTTAAGACACTCGCTCACTTTCCACTCAAAGTTTCTCTTTAACTCTTTAAGCTTTTTTTTCTCTCTCTTTGATTGCTTTTCTTGTTTGTTCACATGTGAAGGTGTAACCCCTATTTATAGGCGTGAGATCTTTGGAGCGAAAGCAAAAAGAATCTCTCCATATTGGCCTTTACTTCTAAATATCTAAATATTTTTTGTTGAAACTAA